>NC_030678.2:128858603-129158603 GCF_000004195.4 Xenopus tropicalis | reverse complement strand
TTTCTCAGTGCTTTTTTAAATTTAATATTTTAGCTTAACCAAACAGATAGAAACAAACCCACAATGTAGAAATGAAAAAGCAAAAAAATCGCATAAAAGGGTATTGCACAGTGCAGTTAGCACATACGCTATTTGCAATGGCAATAAAACAATTTTTAAGGAAAAAAATCCACAATGTGATTTAAAAAAAAAAGCCACAAAAGTGTGTATGTGTGCGTGTACACTTGGCAAATTGTGCGTTGTGTGCTTGTGCAAGAATATGAGTGCTGTGAATGTGTAAAAGCCCCCCAATCCCCCAAAAAGTATGTGTGTGTGTAAAAAGTGTGTGTGTGTTTGTGTGTGTGTATGTGACACTAACCTGGGGACAAGCAGGCTGAAAATCTGGAGGAGGCAGAAGGGACCCGGGAACCTGACGAGGCCATCTTTGCTCTTGATCCAGTGCACATGGGGGCAGAACATAGACATACATTTACACATCTTCTTATTGGGTTTATACCAACTTGTGCAGCTTGTATGTACAGGTTTCAGCTACATCTCCTGATGTATGAGAGCACTATGTCTCACTCCATAAGGACAGAAGGAGACCCAACAGGAAACTGGAGCACAGTGTTAGAGAAGAAAGATAGTAGGTTCATCTGATAGATAGATAGATAGATCTGTCCAGATTGACCAATAACTATAACATATATTAACCATTACTAATTGCAAAAAAACCCAAAGCAAAACAAAAGAAAAACTAAAACAAATGAGTTAGGGAATTCTTTATATAGAGAGCTTCTTGAATAAAGAAACAGAAGCACATATATCTGAGCTACTCTGACAGACACAGAATTTAGAAACTGACATCCCCAAGAAAGATCTCACATTAATCAGAAAAAAAGCTCTAATATCATATCAAAAGACAATTAGAAAGGGCATGGGAAGAATAAATTCTGTGAGAATGGGCATACATGTGACAGGGTACTGGCTAACATTCTGAATCTAAAAAGATGGAAAATCGCACATTGGACATTTTTTCCAGGGCAGCAGGTGCATAATAAAAAATGCTAATGTGTAAGTTAAGGTTTTGACAATTATCAGTTTCAAAAAAACAATATTTCTCATTAGTGATGAGCGAATCTGTTCCGTTTCGCTTCGCCGAAAAATTCGCGAATCTTTGAAAAGATCCGCGAAACGGCGAAAAATTCGCGAAACGGCGAAAATGTCGTGCGACAAAAAAAATTGTCGCCAGCGGCTATTATTTTGTCGCGCAGCTATTGTTTCATCTCCCGCGGCTATTGTTTTGTCGCGCGGCTATTATTTCGTTGCCCGCGGCTCTTGTTTCGTCGCGCGGCTCTTGTTTCGTCGCCCGCGGCTATTGTTTTGTCGCGCGGCTATTATTTCGTCGCGCGTGGCTCTTGTTTCGTCGCCCGCGGCTCTTGTTTCGTCGCACGGATCTTGTTTCGTCGCCCGCGGCTATTGTTTTGTCGCGCAGCTATTATTTTGTCGCACGGCTATTGTTTCGTCGCACGCGGCTCTTGTTTCGTCGCGCGGCTCTTGTTTCGTCGCGCGGCTCTTGTTTCGTCGCCCGCGACTATTCTTTTTTGACGCCGGCGACAATTTTTGGACGTGCGGCGAATTTTTCCGCGGCGAAATTTTTCATCCGTTTCGCAAAACAATCCGCCAATGGCGAAACGCGGAAATTTGCCGCGAATCCATGCCTGGCGAAACTTTTCGCCCATCACTATTTCTCATTTGTAAACCTTGGGAAGCAATGGAGAATGGTGTAGAGATCTTATTCCTTTTGTATATCAGAAAAACCTCTTAAGGTGGCCATACGCTGGAAGATTTGCTCATTTGGCCAATTCGCCCATTTAGTGGATTTTCTCCCGATATGCCCACCTAAAGGTGGGTGATATCACGCTAATTCGATCATTTGGCCCTATTGCCAAATGATTAAATTAAAACAGCGGATCTAGGTGGCGTTGGATCTGGGACCACATCAGGCCCCGATGGAAAATCAAACCTGCCCGATCAAGATCTAGCCAATTTTAGGCCAGATCTCGGTCAGGTAGGCCTATGGGGGGTGCTCATACACAGGCAGATAAGCTGTGTAATCAGTCTAAAGGATCCAATAACAGTAATTATTCCTGTAGATGTTAATCCCACAAAATGAAATCTAAACGCTATACTTAAAGGAGAATGCAAGTCAATATTTAAAAAGCATACTGCCCAATAGTCCTCCTATTGTTTAGTAAAAATGCCACACTTTTGGCTCACCTAATCAAATATTTACTCAGTCACACTTACTTCACATTTTCTAGAACAGGCAGCCATCTCTAAAAAGGTATTCTCCCTTCCTTTCCCTCCTTGCTTCATACTGCTCATGTGTTTCATTCCCTCCCCCCCTCCCCTCTGGCAGATCCACTTCTGATTGGCTGGTGGGTATGTGTAGCTCAGAACAGGAGACAGGATCAAGTTACACACATGCTCAGAGAACAGGAAGGCTGCCGCTGGCACCTACAGGAAGGACAGAGAGATTTCAGTGATGTCACTGTAGTCTTCACACTGCTGTAGTCTGCCAGTACCATATCTCAGAGAAGCAAGCAGGGATCTGGGAATTTAGATATGCAGTAAGTACTTAAAAAGAATGCCTTTAGACTTACTTACTTTTAATTTATATTAACCTTTCATTGTCCTTTAAGGAAAAACTATACCTACAAACAATGTACCCTCAAGCTTGAAAGACATCTGAATATGTTGTTTTATTTCCCTCTAAACAGTCTGTTTATAGTGCTGGACATAACCCCTTCTAGCCTATGGGCATTATGATTGCACCTTGTCCTATAGAAGAATCCAACTTCTTTGGGGAGCCCTGGAGATGATGTGACATATTTTAGGAAGGAGCAACCTTACCAACGCATCTGGGGAGGATAGGTAGTGGAGACAGGGTTCTCCCAGCAGAAGTAACATGTTCTGGCACCATTTTGCATTTAGCATTAGTTCTTGGGTATGTACTTTATGAAGTTTAAGGGGTCATACCAGAGGTTTAGGAGGCCATACCAGACTTTAGTTTTGAAAAATAAACATGCTTTCATTAAATCAGTGGTTTGTTTGTTTGTTTGTTTGTTTTTTTTGCTTAAAGTGATGTGGAGATCTGTACATAGCCAGGTGGTTTAATCAGAATATTCTCTGTGGGGAAAATGTAACGACCGTTACATGCAGAGAAAGACAAAGGGACCCTCCCATTCACCCATTATCAATATATTCAGGACTTTGAAACATTCTGTGCATTAAGCTACAGAGATTGTTTGTCCATATATTGCAATATATACAAGGTGACCAACTTTGTCGAAGTCAGGGTTTATAATTGTTTGGTGGTGAGTTTTTTTTACTATAGTTTATACAGGAGCAGTGGCCAGCTCCATGTTGAAGCTCTCATCGTTCCCAGCTATAGTCAGGTGATCCCAGTAGTGGGCAATAAAAGGAGCAACCATTTACTGCAGGAAAACTTAATTCTTATGTAAAATGTGTAACAAAGCAGTAGAATTCTTAATGATTCTGGTAAAGTCAAATTAGGACTGGCCAGACTTAGGGGCACATTTACTAATCCACAAATCCGAATCCCGAATGGGAAAAAATCGGATTGGAAACCAAAGTTTTGCAATTTTTTTCGTCGCCGTCGCTTTTTTTTGCATTTTGCATAATTTTTTGTCGCCATCACGACTTTATCGTATTTTGCGCAACTTTTCCGTCGCCGTCACGATTTTTTCGCATTGAACAATTGTAAACGGCGGAAAAACCAATCCGATTTTTTCGCGACAACGACAACGAAAAAGTTGCGGAAAATATATGATAAAGTCGTAACGGTGACGAAAAAATCGCGGGACATATGAAAAAGTTGCAACGGCGATGAAAAAGTCGCAAAAATTCCGATCATTATGAAAAAACGCATTCGGACGCTTTCGGTCCGTTCATGCATTAGTAAATCTGCCCCTTAGGGTGACTTTGATGTAGTTTGCCAGCTTGAATAAATTGCAAACGATAGAGAGCTTGTTGCACCATCTACACCAACATCTTTGCACTCTTGAGGAGTTATAGAACTCAAATACCATTAGGATCACACATTGTATGTTTAGAGGATTAAGCTAAAACTTAACTTTTATTAATCTCATTAAAACTCCCAAAATATCAACCCCCATTCATGTAAATAAAATTAAAAACTAGCCTAGGTAAGAAGTAATTACTCGATCTGGGAACCTCAAATAAATCTTGAGATAAGGGGAAGATTATGTTCTTGCTTGTCAGACACTCAGCAATTAACTTTCCCTTCAACCCAAGTGAGGGACTATATGTGAAAATCAGAAAAAAAAAGAAAAATGGATTATAATATTCTGTCCCTGCCTGACTATTAAAACAAGAGACGCTCAGCGCCTCACTTTCCAAAATATTGGAAGACATGGTCCCCATGGATAAACTTCCTCAGACTCCAACAATAGATAAAATCCACTAAATAAAGGAGGTCTCGCCCCAAGAAATCACTAATACCCACATCACACACACAGTCCGAAATACACAAGATGGATCTAAAAGCCTCAAAAGGAATCAATATCAACAAGTTAAAAACCACCATACACACAAAGGTCTTATTTTTCATGTTTTCTGGTTCTTTTTAAAAAAAGACTATCTCCAGATAAGGAAACCTTATAAAAGTAAGCAATATAGTATTAACCATGACGAGATTTACTGTGAAATGCTATTTTTTGCTACAAAAACTGTGCATCCCCCCTCCCCAAATTAAAAAAGTTATAAAGATTTAAAGAAAAAAAAAAAATCATAGTGCATACTGTGAAAATAGCGCTACTGTACACTGAGGGCTGTATGACCTTAGACATAAGGGTCTGCAATAATCTATTATAGTGATGCACTGCATGAATTTATTCAATTACTTTTAGCCCCAAGACTACCATTGATACTAAACATCTATATTGTATACTCAGTATTAACATATTGAGCTGGCAAAGAAAGAACAATGACAAGTGTAACAATTCATATCACCAGTCATAGCAGCAGCAAAATGCATCACAACTGGAATACCTGAAAATATTAGATTTATTATATCTGCATGCAGCATATAAATTGAGATCAAATGCACATATTCTTCATTAGCAGCAAACATTCTGTTGCTACATGAAAAACATAAATGCCTGGAATGGGACAGTTTTCACCAAGTGCAGTTCTAATCTGTTGAATGACAGCAAAAGTAAAATCAAAGGCAGAAGCCTGTAACCGGAACTCCCCCATAGCCGGGTGTGGCCAGTATAACATGTAAGTAGTCATTAAGGCCAGCTGAGGCTTAGCAGGAATCATACTTTCCAAACTACTGAGAGAGTCAGAATCAAATCCCCCAGCCAGGCAGTGCCTCAGTAAAGATCTTCAAATGCCCCTGGTTACTACAAGCATGAATAATAAGGTACCTGCCTATTCAGTGGCATTTTTATTGGAACCTTGTTTGTTTGTATATAAAGATGTATGTGCTTGCTGTGAAGAATTTCCTTGTTTGCTCTGTTTAGCTTACAAAATAACACAAAACACATTTTTTTGTGATTAAAACAATAGACAAAAGGTATGTTTTAAGCAAATAAATAATCACCTTTGTATGTCAAGATCACAATGAGCTGTCCGGTATATAATGTGACTTTACTGAGCCAACTCTGTTTTGGTCTAAATGCACGGATGTAATAATGATCCCCCCAGAATGTATAGTTAGTAAGAGGTAGTCATTATTCTTACACAAGCAAAAGTAAGGGTGTCTGCTTCAGTAAACATTTGGCTATTAAAAAGGAACTATTTGCAAATAAATATATATATATTCCCCTTACCCTATAATAATTTCCAAAAGGAAATATAGTTAGGCACTTAATAATACAAGAGATAATTGAAACTCAAAAATTAAAACTGCTTGAATCCCTTTAGGGCAGCGACAATAACTTTCTGCTTGAAAAGACAGCCAATGGCTTTCTTGATCATTAACACAAAACTATTGTGCCTGCTTAAAAACAAATCCTTCCAGCAGAGAAGGTCTAGAGAATTAATTTATATGCCTGTTGTTGTCTGTCTGTTTCACCCGCATGTACAAATACACAGTCCAGTTTGCAAATAATACCTTGCCTGCTGTAATGGGAAGAAAAACTGGAATATTTAATGGTGGGAAAAAAGTATTGCCGATGTTTTGGTATTTAAAGAAAGCTAGGCTTTAACCCCCACGCTTTAATAAGCGTGCTATCTGTTAAACATTGGGTATTTCCTAGGGTAGAAGCAGTCACCTTAGGTACGTCTTTGTTTAAGTTGTGCCATCTTTACAACCAAGGAAAACAAACTCCGATTCAGGAGCTGCAACTAGTGATGATTGAATCTATCCCATTTTGCTTCGCATAAAAATATGTGAAATGGCAAAATATTTGCCAAATGTGTTTGTCGCACAAATTTTTTTTGTGACTTTTTTTAACGCACAATTAACTTTTCAGCTGCGAATTTTCGCAGAAGTTTCGTGAAACAGTTCGCCAATGACAAAATGCAGACATTTGCTGTGAATCTATGTCTGGCGAAAACATTTGCTCATCACTAGTTGCAACATAAAAAAGACTAAATAAAGGTGCCAATGCCAGAGCACTAAAAATCAGCACCTTAGGGCATCACAGACAGTAGTTTGTGCAGGCTGCATTTTGCGCCATGTGCCAGATTCAGTGCAATTTGAAGGGTAATGCTGGCAGCAAGGCAGCTCTGTCCATAACATCTGCCACAAGCAGGAATTAAGTACAGGGATGTCTTGTACTTTGTGGCCCTTTAAGCTCCCAAGCCTACAGATAAGAAGGACAAGCAAGCTAGGGTGGCATTCAAGAGGAAGCCTACATGCCACCTACTACCCACCTCTAGTGACACATTTCTTTTGGTGGTTTTAATAAACTTTTGTTATGGCTGAAGATAATTTAAATATTATACTAGTTGTTTGCCTTTTATAAAGAACTTGCATATGTTGTAAGTTGTAGTACATATATACCATCCTTTGACCTGATTTGAAATAACATTTAAAGGCAATGACAGATGGGATGATTTGTCATCCACAGGAAACTCTCTCTCCCTTGGACACTGATAGGGCTGCCTGGATGTATGGGAGAGGGTTAACCCGTTCGAGTGGGCATGACAGGGGTGGAGCTAGTGAGCAGGAAAGAAGGGAGAGCTTATCCAGAAGCCTCAGTTGGTTTCCAGCGGAGGTGTGAGCAGCATCCAGCCCACCCGCCCTTGAGTCAATACATTTAGTTCTTGCTACAAGGAGGGCAGTATTCCCCTGTTCTGTAAAGTTGGTTGTTACCTCCCTGGGTAATGGTCCCGGGACATAAGGGTTTGAGTGAGGCTTACTTGCATCTGCTTGCCCATCCAAGGGCAACAGCACGGGGATGGCTGGCATGGCAGAGGCCTAGTCACTCAGTGGAGTGCTATGGGCAAGCATTCCAATTGAGTAATTGTTTCTGTCATTTTACAGTTACATTGTTGGTTAACATAGTTACTAAAAGCTGTGACCTTTTCAATCCACCTAGGTGTCTCAGGGTTATTTATAACCAAGAAAAGGAGGGTCAAAATGGTAATGACGGCCGGAGGCCTTGATGCTGCCCAGGTTATTCCTTGTATTAAGAGCTCATACTCCCGAGCATTTTTTCCTGCGCTCCACTGCGGTGGTGTTCTCCTGCTTTCCACCACAGGGGGAGCACAAGAAGAAATACAACCCATTCTTCCTTATGGGGCTGTACTAACACAGGTGCATGTAAGTGCCAAATGCAGATTGAGGGCAGCATGTTGCATTGGCGTGCAGGAAAACACCACCACAGGGCACATCACAGGAAAAAAAGCTCATGAGTACAAGCCCTAAAGGAGAACATAGAGATCATTTATGGACCTACCCTATAACGGCACTCTGCCAGGGTCGGACTGGGGGGGTGAAGGGCCCACCGGGGCTCCCGTCCCAGGGGCCCTGCAGGTGCCCGCACCCCGCCCCCCCAGGGGCCCCCCTAACCCTTCTCTCAAGGGGAGCACCGCAAGGGTCAGGTCTGGGTCGGGTCCAGTCTGACCCTGCACTCTGCAATGCTGAGCCTACATGCTCTGGTATTACCACTTGAGCACAGGTCACTTTTTGTGTTGTGCTTTTAGGCATATACTGAATAACCTGCAGGTTCAGCGCATGCAGCTGTGTGTTCATGTGCTGTCCCTTACAAAAACATTTTTCTACCTAAGCTTTGTGCTGGGAGTCAGCTGGCACAAACACTGTAATTCTAGTAAAGAATGCTGCATTGTGGATAAAAGGATGCTGGTGCTGCTGATGTAAATTAGTCCAAATGTCTGTACCAATGTGAATTATTAATAGAAAGTATTTTTCAATTTTTTATCCATTAAACTACTTTAGAAAAGACAAATCTAATTAGTCTAAATAATTATTTTTAAGGTTACAGTGACCTTCTTGACATTTTAGTTGTTAGTGTAAGTAATTACTCCTCCATTATGTATCTAAAATACTTAGAGGATCTTTAATAATTGTAAAATGGAACATGATGACCTGGAGGTCAAAAAGGATCAGAAAACTCAAAGCACTTATATATTTCTTTGCTTAAATAACAAGCACATGTCTAACATATATTTATAACAGGCCTCTTTTCTAAAAATTATAGAAAATAAAAATTATATTATGTGTCTTCATTGTACTGCTTTTGAAAAGGTCAAGTACATACAGCTTTATTAATGATACACTAATAGGATATATGTGCTTTTAGACTACTATTATTTAATAGACTGTATGGTTATATATTTCTATTTCAGTCTGTACCATATTATACATACTCAAATATTGTCTGTATATGATAAACCCTTAACTTTTTTTTAAGTAAAGGGTTTTTAATAGTGTTAAGACATTTAAAACTATTTAATACCTGAGCTCTATAAAAAATCTTTCAATAGACAGCAGAAATAAAGGTTTTTGCACGTTATGCATTATATATATATATATATATATATATATGTATAGGACCCATTATCCAGAACGCTCGGGACCAAGGGTATTCCGGATAAGGGGTCTTTCCGTAATTTGGATCTCCATACCTAAAGTCTACTAAAAAATCAATAAAACATTAATTAACCCCAATAGGATTGTTTTGCATCTAATAAAGATTTATTATTATTTATATCTTAGTTGGGAACAATTACAAGGTACTGTTTTATTATTACAGAGAAAAAGGAAATCAGTTTTAAAATTGTGAATTATTTGGTTAAAATGGAGTCTATGGGAGACAGGCTTTCCGTAATTCGGAGCTTTCTGGATAATGGGTTTCTGGATAAGGGGTCCGATACCTGTGTATATATATATACTATTTTACTTGCCTTCAACTTGTTTTTGGAAGCCATAATTCTTCCCTTAATGAAGCTCTCTGTGTTCTGTACGGTTCATTTTTCTTTATTTTACCAGCACATTTCAAGGTTGCTGAGCCATTTTATTTTTTCATACCCTCTGCCTATCTGTTGAGTGCCTGCACATGGTCCTGAAAATCCCTCCTGCTCTTTAAAAGTTATGGTAAGTTTACCCATCCGGTTTTGACTGCCACCTAAAAATATGCTGATGCAGAGATCAACAGAGGGAAGTGGAGTTTAGTCTAGAAGGAGTGTGTTTCAGTGCCACGGTGCATGTCCCATCTCTTTTTTGCTTGTTTGTAAAGCGATAGTCATATTGGCAGAGAATACGATTAATTCACGAAACTCCAGAAAAATTTATGAAACAGCAAAAAATTAGCAAAAAGGGACTTGTTTGATACGAGTGACTTTTTTTTAATGCAACCACACAAAATTTTGTGGCTGTTTCGTGAAAAAAATTGCCCATGGTCAAAATAGGGGTTTGGATGTGAATCCATGCCTGGCTAAAAAATTCGCTCATCGCTACATGTTGCTAAATTGCACACTCACATATGCATACCTTTGAGTTGAAAAGTCAAAGGGTAGCTTCATGACTGTGTGTTAGCTAAAATATTTTAAGGAAAATGCAGTATATTTTTTCACTGCGATTTCAGTGTCTGCCCATAAGAAGGTTTTCTGCAGGAATTGGTGGATAGGTTTGTTTCCCCCCACCTAGTATTAATACTTTAGTTATTTCAGATCTTTGCTCATTAGTCTGGTGTAAGCTTCCCTTTTGTAATTCAGAATATGCTATAGTGAGTGTTACCTGTTGTTAATATTCAGGTAGGAGACTAAGAATCATGTGGTAGTTTACAGGTTTATGTTATATGCTCTAATATTTGTGACCAAGGAGGAATATCACCTTTCAGGGTTACAAAGACTGCTTTTACTTCCTGGTATCAATAGTATGCAGCCAGAAATTGGTTTAAAGCAGGCTATATTCTATAGGTAATAGATTATTGGTCCAGTTTAGGTGTACTATTAGTCTGGGTATGTCTCTTGGTAAAATTGTATGATGTTTAAAGCTAGACATTTTGTCCTTTTTGGGGGCATGCATCAGTTAGGATACCCATACCATTTGGTACATAGGCACTTTGTGATTCCTATACAAAGCAAGTTCAGACAGGGTTAGTATAAAGTAACAGTGCCAGCAAGTAAGCTAAGCTTTCTTAGGTGCTGATTGATGCTCCTTGGATACCTATAAGAGATTATTATTATGGTATTAGTCCTGTGCTTGTTACAGGGCATTTCTGTATCTTTCAGATATTAATTTTGTCAGGTGCATAGCCTGTTCCTAGCGGGGATGTGTATCCACCTGGGAGTTTAACAAAGTTTATAATTGAGGTCCCAAGTTTCATTTCATCATGGATGTAGGACTTACTATGTTAATGGCTTGCACAGACATGGTACCACCATTCCCGGTATCTCTCTTAAGCGGTAAATAAGTCCCTCTGGGCTTTACTGACCCTTTCTTCCAACTTTCAGTCTGCGCTTACATCATTTAAAGGCAATATCTGTGTTATTGCATTTGAAAATAAACATACTTTTTCAAAGTGCAACTACATTGGTAAGGACATCCCCTTTGAATATACAGGTATAAGATCTCTTATACAGAAAACCAATACGTAGAAATTTCTTGAAGGCATCTCTCAGTGTAAGCAAACCTATTTTTTAATATGATTTCATTTTTCTGTTATAATAAAACCAATCCATATTGGTGGCAAAACAATCCTAGTGGGAATATACAGTATGAATACTTTTAATCAGACTTAAGGCATGGTCATGTAAACTGTGGGAAACCCCATTGCCCAGGAAACCCAAGGTCCCAAGCATCCTGAATAAGAGACACTTGTATATGTATTTATGTTTAAGAGCATTCTTGAACAAGTTTCTAGATCGGAAATCCTGTAGCTGTATTTTATATTTCATTTTTATATAATTATTTTTTTACAAAATGGTTTACTTTATTTCCTACATAATAACTCCAATGAATGATAACTTTTAAATTACTTCCAGAGTATAAATTCAAGGTGAATGTGTTTGGCTTTTTGATAAACCCCTTGAAATAAAATGTCATTATTTTACTTATATTTACTCTTGTTATTTTTTTGTTGACAGCATCTAGTTATGAAAGCTTTCCAGTGCCCTTGTGCTGGGGCACAGAAGCATTGATTTGTTTAGTGTATTAATGTCTACCCTTTAAATGACATGTAGACATATCATTGTACTATGTGACTGTTGAATAAAAGCCAGTGAACAATGCTTTTGTTATAGATAAGAAACTATAACCTACCACACACAAGCAATGTCACTTTGGAGAAAGAGAAAAATGCAAGTTATATGGTTTAAATAAGCAATTTGTTTTTCTACCTAATCTGTGACTTTAAATTGTTTGTGGGGAACGTTCCTATTATGACTTTAGTGACCATTTCTTCTCTGTGTAAAACTTACTCTTGTACAAACCATTCACATGAAAATGTCTGAAGGACAACCATATGGGAGACCATATGAATTATTGCTAATTGTTTTGGTTCTAATCCCTGTGGAAATACTCTTTATAATCAAAACCCATTAAAGAAAAGATGTAACATAGGTGTCTAATCCTTATAAATGTACATATAACAAAACTAATATGATCAAATTAATAGGCCAGAAACTGAAAGATTATATTTACATACATATTTTTATATATGAAGAAAGGATCTACATAATATAGTAACTACTTGGTTTTAGGCCATTATAGCCCAAAGCATAATTACATTTCTATAACCAAGATGATATTTGTTAAGACTAAGGGGCGCATTTATTATGCTGTGTAAAACGAATTCCCCGAAAAAATGGAGTAAAAAGCTGTGTAAAATAAATGGAAAAGATCGCCATCTGAACGCCGGATATTACGCCGTTATTTTCCATAAGTTCCGGTGGAAGAAAAAATGTGTAAAACAATTACGCCATTTTTACACCATTTTTACATGGCGAAGCCTGGCGATGTGTGGCGAATTTTCTCGCCGTTTTTTACACAGCATAATAAATATGCCCCTAAGTACCGTAGTAGTTTATATACATATATGTAAGGTATTATAGTATAAAGGTCTAAAAATTAGAGCACACCAGTAGGAATATGGGGCCCAGTTGCACATGCCCCAGACCTAGGAGGTAATCCATACTCCAAAAAATGTATGACATTCCAACTGCAAACACATATTTAGTTGTACAAACACTGGCGACTGGGACTGTACAACTATGCATAGGGCAAATTAAAGAAAACTTGCACAAAGCAACAAGGAACATTACTTGAGTAAGAAAATGAGCAGGGATAGGGTTATAAAAAAGGGTTTAAACCATACCAAATGTTAAACTTGAGTAATATAGCAAAGAAGCAGCAGCAAAAGCATACTATGTAACCAAAGTCATGTTCTGAATAAGTCTTGTTTCTCCAGTCATCTCAGACAGTGTATGTTTCCAATTTATTGAACTATGTAATGTGTGTGTCAAAAAAAGCTCTATAGAAAAGGCATACATAAGCTAAACTTATATGAAATCTCCAGGGAGTTCCCAAGGTGACCAAATCTCAAGGAATAGCCCTGTTGTATTAAACCTTTTATTACTATTGACCCTCTCTTTCACCTCTGAAAAGATTGGAATTGTGCTTGTTTCCCAGCCTAGGAGCTGTGGGAATGTGACTGTCCAGCTTCAAAGTAGATTTAATTTTGAAATAGTTTACCCAGGAGGATAGTAAGCTAGCCCCGTGATATTTTGTTGCAAGCTTTGCACTTAGTAGGAAGTAAATGTCATCTCAGAAGAGTTGTAGCAATGGACATTTCCAGCATTTTCAGTAGGGACCCAGAGATTGACAGCTTGTCTAGCATGTATGTCTGGAGTAATAGGGTAGCCAAGTAAAAAAAAAAAAAAAAAAGCTACCAGGTAACTATCTACAAACTCTTTTGGATTTTGTAATAACTCATAAGACTAATTTGTACTAGTGTTAGTAAGCAGTGATCATACATGGTCTTCTTTGAAATTGTGACAGAGGCAACTTTATAAGGAAGTAAACAAGATACTACATACTAAACTATGGCTTTTAAGCAAGGATTCAAAACAGAATGTCATCAGACATTGTGTAAAGGTTAAGTTTTAATTTATATCTTTGTTAGGGCTCTAAAGGGGTTATGTAATAAAAGAAACTAAGTTTGCCCAGGAGCAGTAACCCCTTGCAACCAATCAGCAGGAAGCACTTACTAGTCACCTGTTGAAAAGCAAACATGTTATTGATTGCTATGGCTTACTGCTCCAGGGCAAATGTAGTGCTTTTTATTAGATATTGGGTTATGTGTATTACTTGTTTTATGAAGACTGATGTTGTGCAGTGGACAGATACCCTGGTGCCAAGGTGGTATGGGATCAATAGAGAGCTTTCTGTGTGTTGCTAGAGTGTCCTTAGCACAACATGCTCCCTTGCATATTTTGACTACAGGTATAGGACCCATTATCCAGAATGCTCAGGACCAAGGGTATTCCAGATAAGAGATCTTTCTGTAATTTGGATCTCCATAGTTATCTCGTCTACTAAAATATCAATTAAATATTAATTAAACCCCATAGGATTGTTTTGCATCCAATAAGGATTATTTATATTTTAGTTGGGATCAATTACAAGGTACTGTTTTATTACTAAAGAGAAAAAGGAAATCAGTTCTACAATTGTATATGTTTTATTTAAAATTGAGTCTATGGGAGATGGGTTTTACGTAATTCAGAGCTTTTGGATAATGGATTTCCGGATAAGGGATCCCATACCTGTATATGACTGACCTGGCAAAGCAGATGGCAATTCACATTGTCTTCAGAAGAAAGGTATATTCTGATGTTTTGTAAACCCATTATGTTCTGGCCTAGAAATTGCTATGTGGAGAGAGAACTGGCTAAACAATACATTAAAAAAGTGACGATAGATGCAACAATTTCTTGTGAGGCCAGTCTAGTTACTGAACTATCTTATGGGTCTTTCCATAGTCTTTTAATTCTTAATTTATAAGTTTCCTTGAGGTTTGCAATGGAAGTACTGTTTCTGTTTCTGATATATGAAATTGTACAGGATGTTTGCTCTTTCCAGGGAGACTGGAATAAACTGGAGGACTTGCCACCAAATTGACAAAGTTCAATGTTCAAAAGTGTGAGGTTTAACACTTTGTAGAAATTAATATATCACACTCTGTGTTTGCCAGATAAATATTTCTCAGTGAATTTTTTTTTTTGGGGGGGAAGGTTTGAGGTGCCAAATTGCTGACACTTACAGAAAGTGAGTGCTGTTTCCTGTTATATCCATGTGCCACAGTCTTATTGATGCTGATTATGTATTGGCTTTATAAGCATATGGTATTAATAGTTTCCAGTTGTGTGAAACCTTTTTTTCAAAGTTGCAGAATTTAAGATACCATGCAGAGTGAGTATGGTTTAATTAGTCTAATTGTAAGCTTGTGCCAGCTTAATCATAAACTATTAAAAAGCATTCATTCTAATGGATTTAGTCTAATACTGCCAAGATCCATTCATCATTTAGACAACTACTACAATGCCCTCCTCCTAACCCCGGCCCATTAAAACATTTTCAGTTTTTCCCTTTCTGTATATTTTTTTTATTTGCAGTATTTACAAAGCTTAAGGGGGAAGTATAACTTGGGACCCCAGTGCTGCTTTGCCAGTACTCTCTGTTTCTGAAAACAGACTACTATTAGTGATGGGTAAAAATAATTTGTCAGGAATGGATTCACAGCAAATTTCCGCATTTTGCCATTGGATTTGTTAGCGAAACGGGCAACAAAATTTGCTGCGGAAAAATTTGCTGCACGACAAATTATTGTTGCCCCACTCCTGTCAAATAATTGGCACGTGCATAAAACATTATATATATATATATATATATATAATATATTAGTATATCCCCTATAATACTACAAAGTTTTCAAGAGAATGTAATTAAAACAACTCAAAATGGAACAAAAACAGAGGCTAAAAAATCCTTCAGAGTAAATAAGAGATTTTGGAATACCAATGTAACCCTATCTTGGCTAAAACAGGCCTTCCCATGCTAGTGAACAGTAGAACATGGTTCACTGGGGACTCTCTCCCCAGATGGGCTTTTGCTAAGTGGAAGAAGAAGGTGACGGTGTGGTAGAACTACATAATTCTTGCTGTTGTATAGAAATAAAATTAGAGCATAAATAAGCTTTATTGTCAAAACAACACAGGTTTATACTTGGTATAAGAGATTGTAGGTTTGGGTTCACCATTATGGTTTCTAGCAAATGTGGTCTAGATCTCCTACAGCATAAATGGATCTAGGAGAAGAACATAACCTTAAACCCTCTTCAGTATTGCAGTCCCTTCCCTTAGGCCAGAAGAGCCAAGAGCAGGTCTATGTCCAGCTATCAATCCTTGTTGTAATGTACTATATTGAAAGCTAATCCTAACTGACTAAACCTTGTTCATGAGGTCCTTCTTCCCTGACTTTCATTAAAGGGTTTGCCCTCTGGGACAGAAATCTTTACTGGGCCTTTTTGACTACTGGGTCCCTGGACACATCCACCTGGTTCAACAGATAAAGGCTAAAGAAAAAATTCTACCCCTTTCCAAGCACTATATTAAAGTGTGACAGAATGTGTTCACAAACCAATAACACAAATATGCAAATGATAAAACTAGATACAGTGGCTTCTGCCTAGTAACTAAGAGAATATAGTGTAGGGATTTAAAGCCATAGGGGCTATTAACCCTATGGGGCTGATTTACTTACCCACGAACGGGTCGAATGGAGTCCGATTGCGTTTTTTTCGTAATGATCGGTACTTTGCGATTTTTTCGTATGTTTTGCGATTTTTTCGGATTCTTTACGAATTTTTCGGATCCAATACGATTTTTGCGTAAAAACGCGAGTTTTCCTATCCATTACGAAAGTTGCGTAAAAAGTTGCGCATTTTGCGTAGCGTTAAAACTTACGCGAAAAATGCGCAACTTTTCGCGTAAGTTTTAACGCTACGCAAAATGCGCAACTTTTTACGCAACTTTCGTAATGGATACGAAAAACTCGCGTTTTTACGCAAAAATCGTATTGGATCCGAAAAATTCGTACAGAATCCGAAAAAATCGCAAAACATACGAAAAAGTCGCAAAATATTCGTTTTCAAGTCGGAACTTTTCCAATTCGGGTCGGATTCGTGGGTTAGTAAATCAGCCCCTATGGGTCCCTACACCAGCTACTGAGGAAACAGTATTAGGTAGCCTTCTTCGAAAAATATTGCACCATTACGAATAAGCATCCAAGAAATGGCACTCTGTATTTCCCATTCTTTCTCTATCTTGCTAAATTTAAAAAAAAAAAATTGTATTAAAACAACCCAGAATGGAACACAAAAATAGAAAAACTGAATTTTCCCCTCTCTCTTTCCCTCCCTCCCTCCCTCTATTTATTTAAAAGGACAAGTAAAAGAATAGTGAAACATATTTAAACATTTGTCAAGGACTGCATTTGTTACAAGAATATCTGCAATGTAAAAATGAATGCCTTTGCACAAACCTAAAAAAAACTCCATTGCACAATTAAAATGTGCACTGCAATAATTGTCTAAAGAAGAATATTACATTTCCTCATTAAAGTTTCTGTTCATCCTGACTCTATAAACTGTGTCTTGGCAATGAATCCTATAATATATAAGATTATACAGTTCTATAGAGAGCTGTGAATTGAATTTGCCTCTTGTTTGTCTTCATGTATAAGAACTAAAACTACTGTATTCTACACAGCCGTTCTATATAGTGAATCACTATCCCAATGGTACATTGTAAAAGCTGCAACACAATTTTTACCAATATTTGGCAGCAGTACATTTAAACTCATGCAAAATCCTTTTTAATTTCCTGGTGTAATTGCTCCTTTAATCTCTTTTTCTCTGTATTTATTTTTTAGGGGCCAATAATTTACTAAAAAAGGTTTAATATTATTCCTCATGGCACAGCTTAGTTTAACTATAAATCCATGTGGAATTAAAGTATTATAGAACACCAATTACAGTCCAATTCCAATAATAAAAATCTGTAATGAATAAGTTTTAGACTTTTAGAATGAATTAGTTCCAGGTTTGTACAATAGATATGTTTTCTTTTTAAAGATTGGTTGACTTTACAAAATGTTAATATATGTTTGGATAATGTTTTGATGAGATTATGTTGTTTCCCTGTATTCATTATAATAGCAGCACAATGCACAAGTATACATAATTTGTTCATTTTATTGTTTACAAGTATGTTCAAGAACAAAGTTATTAAGCAATTGCCTTTTTATTTTCTGCCTCTAAATTTATTACAAGTTGATCTGCACGCAGTTGTGCCATGTTTACTCTACTCGATTTTCAGCGTATCCATTTGTATCATTCATTAACTGCAGCTTCTTCCTTGCTTAATGGCTTTCATAAGTGAGAAGCACCTGCTACCACTCACACGATAGAAAGAAGCGCACAATCACCTGCTGAAACCTTGGCCCAGAGCACAGAGAAAACAGTGAGGCTAATAGAGCACAAAACACCATACTGGCTATCCAAATGGACTGAATAATACATGTAAGCAGCAAGTAGGCTTAATTACATCATTTTCTTTCAGTTGCTTCACAAATGACTATTTGTAAACATTTGATTTTTAAAATGAATTGAATTTACCATAAAACCTGAATTTAGTTGAGATGATTTCATAGGAAAAAAAGAGGCTACTTCATACAATATATAAATTAAACTTCTTTCCTGCTTTGGTATAGCATATCCAGGTGGTGAAATCTGGATATGGTGATGGTACTTCTCATGTTTACTATTAACAGCAAATACTAACACAGCTGTCGAGAGAAAGAGACTACAGATTATTTAAGAATTGTGGTGTAATTACCCTCGGCAGCATATTTATATAAACTGTAGTAGTCTTTCTGAAGCAAACACTAAGATTTAGTGGTTTTTGAGTTTTATGGAACCAGAAATAAACTAATTTCCACTAAAACCACAAATGTCTAGTTATTTATTAAAAGATTTGAATTGAAAATGAACAAGCAAATTAAAATGCTGAACGAAAACAAACAATGCGAAAAACCACAAATTTATTGTGGTTTTCACATTTTCCTATGAATCTTTGAGGACGTCTAAAACCACGAATTAAAATAAAGATTGTTACAATTTGCCTAGGACAACTACTATTGGCTTCTACATGACCTCGAGAGCTTTTAGATAGCAAAGTTTTTTGTGGAAATGGTTTTTTAAGCACTTGCTTACATTTTTTTTTTTTTACTTCTGTATTCATGTAACCAAAAGTCACACGATCTTAAGGATTCAGGTTCAGTTCGGCCAGACACTTGAATTCTTGAAAGTGTTGTTAATGGTAATGAGTAAATTTTTTCAGCAGACATGGATTCGCAGTGAATTTCCTCATTTAGGCATTGGCGAATTGTTTCGCAAAACTTCAGCGAAAATTTGCAACAAAAAAATGTGGTGCGCAACAAAAAAAGACAGGTGTGCCAAAATAAAAAAATTGTGGAACAAACTCATTTTGTGGATTTTTTGCAGTTTCGCAAATTTTCCTGTTTCACGTATTTTCCGTTGAAGCGAAATGGGAAAGATTCGCTCATCGCTAGTTGTTAGCTATAACAAGATGTGAGGATCCCCACATGTAGGAGTTTTAGGAAATCAAACATCTACATCTCACCCTCCCTTCTAAGTTTTTCTTCTAATATGTAGTGCACATTCTTAAAGATATGGAATGCTTTCAAAAAGAAAGCAAAATAATGTATTATTTCTAAGTGGAAAGATCACATTACATAAGTGTCAAGTTTTCAAGTGGCATGCAAAGGGGAATTCCTAATTAAAGTGTAAGGCGAATCCTGGTTGTAGTAATCAAAGTGAGTCTAATCCTTACATAAGCTTGCAGGCTTTGTTGTAAGGAATTCTGAACAACGTTGTTACTTTTAAAAACTGTAAACCACAGGCTCATAGCCCCTTGACAGCTTCCTGAGCATGTAATAACGTTTCTCTGTATTTGGGGACTGGCTTAGCAAGCTTATGATAGATTATTGTAACCTGTAAAGTAAAATCTTTTTTCTGTAGTTAAAGATCTTTCTTCTCCACAATTAAGATTAAATATAACAACAAAAACCCGTCATTATAATAAACAATGGGGTGCAGCCACTAAAAAACTTTGTTAAAATCTTAGAGCAAAATTTTCTTTTTTGCACTAGTTTTGTTATCTATTTATTATGCTAAGTTCTTAATAATTCATGTTTTGGGGCTAACTAAAACATTATTCCTACATTAATTACTTGCTTAGACTGTCTTAATGTATTATTCAATAATTAAAAACCTTCATTAATGCCAATTAGAATTGTTAAATACAATATATGGTAATTAGAATTGCAACATAGACTATCAATTTTAAAAATGGGGGCTCATTTTGCTTATTTGGAATATATTGGCTTTAATAATGCTGAGCACTAGAAAAAAAAATGTGGCTAATTGCATTAATAAATAAGAGTAGCCGCCAAAATATTGCTTGCCCATGGTGAGGCATTCTAATTGGATTTAAAGAACTTGCTATATATTGATTTCAACGGTTAATCGTTTTTTTTTTTGGTTTTTTTTAAAGCATTAGTTTACTGTAAATGTCTATCACCTTTTTAAAGTAGGTGAACAATGCAATATAACAATGTAACCCCCATTAGAATTAACTAGAATAAGCTTTACTGGGGCAGGGACTTGTGTAAATAATTAACAATCTATGTGCCAAATGTTTGGGTTAGATAAAAATAATTACCATACTGAATCAGGGAACGCTAGTTAAACAAACACAGGTTCATAATCTATCATTGTCATCATCACCATTTATTTATCTTGCACTAGCAAGTTACTCATTGGTTTACATCAATTTATAACAAACAGGGATATTAAAATAATTTAGCAAACAAGGGTTACAGAGTAAAAATAGAATCAGAGGGCCCCACAAGAGCTTATAATCAAAAAGGTTAGGGAACATTAGAAACATAAGAAATCTGGAACACATTATATATATATATATATGTTTTTATAGTAATCTATAATACTTTAATATTCTATTGGTAGGGTTGACTTCAATCCGTAATATTTGTAATTGTGAAATAGTCTTGACCTTAATGCTTTACTGTATATAAGCCCAGAAAGACCAATAATATAGTATACCATTTTCAGGTCAATTGTAGCTCAACTGAAAAGAAGAACACTAAAAGGCGTTACTATCTTGTGCATTAACACATCTTTGTAATCCAGATATGCACATTGCTGGCTGGGCCTTATTTACAGTGTCCCACATGCAGGCTTACTCCAGTCTGAAACCTGTTGCCCTAGCCCCTAGACTTACTGTACATCCTCCATACTCCCTTGGGGATATGAGAGAACAAAAATAGTGTCTGTCACCGGTGCCTTTCCTGATCAAATAAGTAATTTTAATTAACAGTGGATGTGTCCTACAATAAGCTCTCTAAATATCTGTGTTCCAGGGAATTCTCATTCCTGCAGGAAGGGATCTGTTTACCCCTTTCTCTCAAGGGAGTGCAAAGGCGGGGGGCACATTTCACAGGGAACCCATTTTAAAAGTCTCGGTAAAAAAAAAAAATGTAAAAGTACAGTAATCAAAATACCTGTACAGGTATTTTTGTATTCTTTAAAAATTGCCTATTGAACTCTTAAACTTGTTTACCTCCTTTTTAAAACAGATGATAAAATATGCAATATTTAATAAGAATACATTTATACAACACAGCTGTTAAATATGTCTCAACACTATTTCTACTTTTATGGATTTAAAAACGAACAATCTGTCATAGATGTGTCATAGAATAAACATAAACTTCATTACTGATTCCTGAAAAAGGAATTTTGTAATATATTGTTGAAGATATACTCTTATGTCCCAGGCCACAAGCTATGGTACATTTAGAAAAAATATAATTCAACCAGTAGCAACAGATAACAGAACCATTTACATCTGCATGAAACATTAAAGTTGATATTAATGGTTATTAATGGTATATTTAACGGTTTAGCATTTGAAAGTAAATGAGGGACAGAAAATGACTTTGTAGATTGGTTAATTTGATGAATAAGGTCAGATAATTTGGGAGCATTGAAAAACAATGCTGATGGGCCAAACAAACAAACCCCCCAGTCCCCAAATCATCGGGAAAATCAGACCTGCCTGATTTCAGGCCAAAGGTTAGCTGGGGAAGCCCATCGTTGGTGCCAACACAAGCAGATGATAAGCTGCTGAATTGGCCTAAAGGACCAATATCAGTGGCTGAAATCCACCTTTAGACTTTAGGCAACTAAGAAATATATATTCTTCTAACACACCAAGACCAAAAGTTTGTGCCATGGAATTGTGGTTAGAGCTCCTGGCCAGTTCTGACTATGGCTGCTTATTGCTTTTGCATGTATGTTGATATAATGGTTTGAGTTTTATGTACTTTATTTTAGGACATTTTTTTTTAATTGGCTTAATTAATTTGATCACTGAAATAGCCAATATACTTATAAAAAGCTAAACACTAGATGGAGCAAGATCAGTTATCATAGAATATAGGCTCATGATCTGGTCTGTCTGAATCTTAATTGACCTAAAGTCCCAAATAAAGCTGATCTACAATTAAACCGAACAGATTTTTTTTGCCACCAATATGGATTCATGCAGTTTAGTTAGGATAAAGTCCAAGAAACTGTTTTATTTTCAATATTGAAATGAATGTGTTTTTATTATATCTTACTGCTACCCTGACTCCTCCAAAGCCACTTTTAAACAGTAAGCTTGTTGGCCCTGCACCCTGAAACTAATCTGTATATTAACTCACTCTCCCTTGGTTAAGCATAAGTATGATCTTATAGAACAGTGCTGTCCAACTTCTGTTGTACCGAGGGCCGGAATTTTTCCGACCTACGTGGTGGAGGGCCGATAATGGAAGCCAGTTTAGACAACTCCCCTTTTTGAAACCTCACCCACTTGAAACCACACCCATGTTATCACATGACCATACCCATATTAATGGTTGTAGTACAGCAAAAACCTGTATGTGTGTGCCATACTCTGCTTGCCCTACTCTGCCTGTGTGTGCCATACTCTGCCTTCCCTACCCTGCCTGCGTGTGCCATACTTTCACTGTGTGTGCCATTCTTGGCTGGTTTGTGCCCTACTCTACCTGTGTGTGCCATACTCTGCCTTCCCTACCCTGCCTGTGTGTGCCATACTCTGCCTTCTATATATTAAAAAACTTTTTAATTGCAGTACCAGCATATGTTCTTTTTGTAGTGTACAGGGATTATTTGTGGGTTTCTACTGCTCCTGAGATGTGAACAGGGGAACAATGGGGGTGATTACAGCCTGAGGTGTGAACACTGCAGGGGGTGAACAATGCAGAGATTAAAAAGTGTGAACAGTACAGGGGATTACATATTTAAACAATACAGCCTGATTACAGCCTGAATCTGAGGTGAGAACCATGCAGGGGGGGGGGCAGTTAATCTCTGTACTGATACCATTTAAAGCTTACACAAGAGTAAGCCATCAAAGCAGCCAGACAGGTGGGGGGCCCCACAGAGGGGGGTCGCGGGCCGCCAGTTGGACAGCACTGTATAGAAGATTGGGGGTCTTGCTCTTGGTTTGTCTAGCAGTGAAGTGCTTAGAAAAGGGGCTATGGGACTACTGGGAAAGCCCTACCTGTTTCACATGCCTCCCCACCTCTCCTTTTCGATGTGCAGCACCTCCAAGAGTTTTGTGACATCACCTCAGTCATTTGCTATAGTGCTTGGGACCAGCTAGCTGGTCTTAGCTTTTGTTTTTCTTGTCCTTGTAAAGCTGTACATTATTTTAATATTGCAATCTCAGTGTTTTTTTTATCCTTGTCTACTGTTTATGCTTCATTCTGCTCATTCTTGTGCAATGGCTGGCATTTGTACAGTGTCTATGATAAATGGTCTTTGTTTATATGAATATATGTTTATAGTTGGGTGCAGAGAATTACCTTACAATATCTCTAACAATTGTTAAAGGGAAAATCAACACAGCCCCACACAACACAGAAACCCCTAATATACCTACCATTGTAATCTATTCCTTCAAAAAGTATGAATAAATACCAATTTCATATGCTGAAATCCAGCAGCAAAAATAGTTTTTCTCTTTCTGAATCATTTGAAATCCTGGCAGGGGAGGAGGGACTAAAACATTGATGTTAAAAATTGTAACAACCTCTCCAAAGTTGCTTAAAATTATCTTTTCAAAAAGCTTAAGTTGTGTTTGGGTGGAGTTCTTCTTTAATTTGAAGAAATGGAAGGACTAACAATATCCTCTTTTTCTTTTTGTATCTTCCCTTTTTTCCATTTTAATTTCTTGAATGCATTCTTGCGTGAATTTAAAAAAGTTTTACTTTAATGCTCAGGTTTTTTGACTTAAAATAGCAAAGGCTTCTCATTGCACAAAACTTTAAATACAAAGTTAACTTGTACTTTCACAGCATAAGTAGGTTGTGCAGAAAAAGGCCACTCCGCAAAACAGAAAAGGGTGCAGATTGGACCGCTTTCCCTGGTACAGGTAACCTATTTAAACTGCTCGAGTGCCCTGTGCTGCTTTCAGAATGAGTTTGACATCCCTCCAGGGGGAGCCCACTGATGAATGAGTGCTAAACAGCTCTAACATGCTGGGCCTCAGGCATGTCATTAAATCCCCAAGGGGATGAAGTTTCGATATCCTGTACTTTTTAAGATGAATCAAATTTACACCTAAAATGGACACAAGCTCTTTCTTTGTCATTGAATAAGTCAGAATTTCATAGAAGACAATTTTTTAAGGCTGTCATATACACATGTTGCTTCCTAATAATGTTCATGAAGGTGACACACTTTATAAAAAGGAACAATGTCTATTTGTCATGTACATGTTCATAAAAGTGACACCTTTCCCAAAAGAGGCAGTCTTTGTTATACACATGATGCTTAATCATCACAATGTTCAAACGATGACATATTTCCCTTAAGACACACAGTACTTTTTTTTGAGCTCAGAGACAAAAATATGTTTTCTACTTACTTGCTATTATACAGAGATGTTAGTTATATAAAAACATAGACAGTGTGTCAGTCAAATAAAAACAATATGCAAAACACAATAATACACAGCAGATCCCAGGGAAATAAGTAGGCATACCTGTCCTAGAGAGTGACAAAAACCAGGTACAGTTAAGAACAATATTTTAATTTTCTGTCTTGTTAAATTGATATTTTAATATATTTTGTAGACTGTATGTGTAGAAGACAAATAGAGCTAAATCACATAAATCTCTTCATTAAGATTAATATATACATAATGTGACTATGTACTATGAATTTTCTTAAACCCAGCACATTTACATAAGGGCATGACCTACAGAATTCAGGTTCGTTTTACCAATGTGCTGCTTGTTAAATAATGAAAGCAGATCTCTGATTTATGGCTTTAGTGGTAGTGATGAGTGAACCTGTCACATTTTGCTATGACAACATTTATAAAAACAGCTGCATTTCACGAACATACATTGTTCAATAGGAAGGTAAATTATAGTGTGGCTAAGGCATTTAAGGCCTGAATAGCATACACAATGACTACAATGTTAGAGAAGCTAATTTTCACTATGCTACAACTGTTCTTTATAGAAAAAAAAAGCTCCCAGACATCTCCTTAGATAGACATGGGGAGGGCTTAGATCCCTCTGGTTGATGTGGAAGGCAAGGCATTGTTCATAATGATTTCTGTGGTTTTTTCCAACTAAACAGACTGAATGGCAAAATTCCATGAAAAATATATTTAAATACCTTCTTTATTCAGTGACAGGTTGTTCTTATATGCCCTTTGTTTTTCTGGGTGGCAGATACTTTTAGCACTTCCTGCTAGGAAATTAAAGTACAAGTATGGGACCTTTTATCCAGAATGCTTGGGTTCTGGGGTTTTCTGAATAAGGGGTCTTTCCACAATTCGGATCGCTATACCTTAATTATTTTAACAGTAATTAAACTCGATAATATTGTTGTGGCTGCAATAAGGATAAGTTATCTTAGATACTATCAAGTACAAGGTACTGTTTTATTATCACAGAGAGAACTTATTTTATAATATTCATATTGACCTAGGACCCTCACCAAACTCAATAAGGCAATAATGCATACAATATTTCCATCATGTCACTATGGGCCTAAAAGTTGGAAAACATTCACAACACAAAGCCTAACAAAGAACTGAAGACATTATTTTATTTTTTTTTAATTGTCCCCTCTCCCTTTCAAAAAACATTACCATGCTTTGTTCTGTGGTTTTCTTCTCTTTCTGTATCTCTCACAATGTATTTCTCATTAGATCATCTCCCTTCTGGCAGCAGAGAAGAGTCTCATTAGTGATTCTTATCTGTGATCATTAAGCATTTTGTTAATGTCATTAGTATTGCCAAGGTTAAACTGATTTGTCAGATAACTTGCTAGCATGTGTTCACACAGTCATGTAAGCATGAGCTATGTGAAGAATTATTAAAAAAAGAGTATTTAAAAAAACCCCAAAAAAAACCAAAATTATATATCTATCTATATATATATATATATATATATATATATATATATATATATATATAGACACACATACAGTACATATAAAAACTAAAAATTTAGCTTATACTAAGGTCTAGTATCAGAAACATTTTTTACTTGTTTGTATTGTCATAGTATACTGAAGGCAGC
Source organism: Xenopus tropicalis (assembly GCF_000004195.4). Lineage (NCBI taxonomy): Eukaryota > Metazoa > Chordata > Amphibia > Anura > Pipidae > Xenopus > Xenopus tropicalis. Next base: position 129,132,327 of record NC_030678.2, on the reverse strand, counting down.
AACATAGTCACCACCATGTATTTTCACCAGTGCAAAGAAAACCATATCTGTGCTTCCATCAATAATGCACAGCTAGAGATGCTGACTGGGACCATTAAACATGTCTGACATCTTGGTTCTTCAGGACTTTCCTGGTCAATTATTAACACCTCTCATCAAAGTTAAGGGAACTATGTTCAGATAAGAAATCCATGTTATTCATCTCATTAAGCTGAAAGCTTTTCTGCTTCTTGCTGCCTATCATTTAGATCATTCCACAGGGGGTGTAACTTGCAATTTCAAAAGATTCTGGGGGACATTCATTAAAGTATGACAGGTACAATTACAAAAAAAGTCGTATTTTTTCTAAAGTTTGTGTATTTTCTGCAATATTTTCATTAATTTGCACAACAAAATTGTATTTGTCACAATGAGTAGGAAAGTTTTGGATTCATTCAAGCTTCGGTACTGTGACTTTCCTTGGGCCAGGTTGGAGCTGCAGAGTGCCATTGAGCCCTATGGGAGACTTTCCTTGGGCCAGGTTGAAGCTGCAGAGTGCCATTGAGTCCTATGGGAGACTTTCCTTGGGCCAGGTTGGAGCTGCAGAGTGCCATTGAGCCCTATGGGAGACTTTCCTTGGGCCAGGTTGGAGCTGCAGAGTGCCATTGAGTCCTATGGGAGGCTTCCAAAATCATGCATTGAAGGTTCAAAGTCAGAAAAGTTTTCCCGCCGTTTACGATTGCTCGGATTTCTTGACTATCGGATCGCCATTCGCAAACGATTGGTTCAATACTAAAATTTCGGAACTTTCGTATTGTAAGTAATAGTACGTAGATTAACTTCTTTGTTTTGCCTTCAAAGATCAACATGTGCAATTCAAATGCTTTCATTTTGGTTTCCTATTCCTAGCAAACAAACCTTTCAGGCAAGTTTCCTTAGTGGGAATTTCTTACTGCAAGGGGAGTGGAGTCTCCCAGTATTTCAAGACATTGAACAAAGATTTGGAGCACCTGCAGTTGACCTCATGGCCACAAGCTGGAACCACAACTGCAACAGATTGTTCTCCAGGACTCCTTGCCCTTTGGCAGATGCAGTGGAAACAGTCCTCCAGGATCGGTGGAATACATTTTGTCTTTCCTCCATTCCCTATGATTTGGAGGGTGTTGAAGAATGTGGATTATGAAAAGGCTCTGGTCTTAGCCATAATCCTCTACTGGCCAAGACTGCCTTGGTTTCCACTTCTGCATGATTTAGCAATAGAACTTTCTGTGACATTGCCTCTCCATCCAGACCTCTTATATCAGGGTACATTGCAAGGAAACTGGGCACCTATGCTTGACAACATGGAAGTTAAGAGGCAGAGGGGCCAATTCACTAAAGTGTGTTAACACTTATCGCATGCTTTTTTTGCGTTAAAAAGCACACGATAAAGAAGTACCAATTCATCAGTCATTTCACATGCATTAACACGCATATCGCATGCGCAAAAAAATGCACTATCGCATGCGTTATTTACCTCTCATTGAATTAATTCTTGCACAGATATAATACTAACGCATGATTCACAAAGACATATGAAGCGTTAAATGCGCTAAATATCGCATTAGTCTGTGAGAAAATTAACCCCTACTTGGGGCAGGCGGTACTTGAAAAAATTGTGGTTCGTGAGCTTTTGGCAACACAACATGAACTTTAGAGTGGGATTTTTTCAAGTATTTGTTGGCCCTAGAGTGTGTATCCTCCAGTTTTCAGGAAAATGGTATTTTTCAGAAAAGTAGTTTTCCGAAAGTAATGGTTACGTGGGTTAAATTGTGCGCTAATATAGCATGCAGCGAAATATATCGCGCGCAGCGGGAAATAACGCATGTGGCGTGAATTATGGATATCTAATATATATATATCTAATATAATGGATATCTTTACAAGTGAATGCATTTTCAAATGTAGAGGTTTTCAGTTACATGGTTATGTTAGTAAAATTGCCAACCAACTATACCATGTCAATGTAAACCCCATGTGGTGGGGTAGATGTCTGTGATCTTATTGGCACCTCCAAAAAACAAAAACAGCTAATTGGTTGCTATGAGTTACTGCTCCTGGGCAAACTTAGAGCCTTTTATTACATATGGGGGTAAACAAGGATCCCTGTCTTTGTCCTAGCGAGTGATGCAGAACATATACCAAATTTGGTAGAATAATAATTACCTGGATTGTACCTGCTTGTCCTTTTGGCTGTAGATTTCATGCATTGCATTTATTAGTAACTTATAAGCAGGACCGCATTTTACCTGTAGTAGCAGAGACAGAGGAAACTGGACAGATTCACACATTAATACACATTGTCTATGCCTGTTGGTAGCATTTAATTTAGAGAGTATGCTTTGCACATAAAGGGGTCTTCATCTGGCTTTAACTATTGTATCTTTATGCCTTGAGGCTGGAGACCACCCCAGTTACTAAAAGTATTTTATTTTTGCTCCAAATGCAAAAGGCAAGCTTTTAAACTAAACTGCCTTGTCTGTTTTGCTGAATTCAGTATGCTGATTATTGTTAGTCACTCATATTGCAATGATTAGTATCTAGTTATCCGGGAAAGGCACTTTTGTTGTAACAATGCACTGATGTCTCAGGACAAATTAAAAGGTAATTAGTTTTTAGAAATACTTGTTTCCCAGTTATATTTTTCCATGAAGATTTATTGCATAATTACTAACAAACTAATCATAGCATGTACTGTAGTGAATTTAAAATGCCTTCTGTAACTTGTAACAAAGGGCTGAATAACCTTGGTTATTTATCTCCTTCTTCTCTTTAATAAAGAAGTATTTAGTATTACTTTTTCATTTGGTGATTGGTTGTTCAACATGGCTCCCTGTTTGCTCTCTATATGTTTATACTGAAGGCTTAGGTAACTGCACTTTGATTTAACATGGATGTTAGCATAATGATTCAGCAAATGTTGAAATCTGGCACATACTTGTGTTACTTATGTGTAGATTTGAAGTGAAAAAACAATCAATCTAGGGGGTGGAACTGGAATGTATTGCATTAACCAGAGTGATCTTAGGGAAACATTTCTGTAGCGGAGCACAGGTTTTCTGCTCATTGGGCTTTATGGAAAATAGTTCCCACTTGGAGACTTGAATGTAAAGAGGCAATCTGGAAGGGGTCAGAGGCAGCTGGTGTTGTTACCTCTGGATGATATCACAAAGCACTAGAACAAAAGCAAACATACAATATGAGAAGATGCACAACGGCAAAATAATTATCAGTAATATTGCCTATAAAATGTTGCCTTCAGTTATCTTATGTAAATAGTAAGCGGTTCATTGATTTTTATGCTAGAGACCATGGTTCAGATCATAGTTAATCTAGAAAAGTCCCAATATGTTCCCAATATAAAGAAAATCAGTCATTTGTGTATCTGGTTCACAGGAAACATTATTTAATCAACTGTGAAAATTACATGTGCAAGTAAGACTCATAGTGGCTGCATCTGTATATGTATTTTCACCTTAAAGGGTAATTAAAACAATTCAGGATTATCTGGAAACTCAGTTTCTAGAAAGCTCCATTTTAATCAGATGATTCAATTTTTTTTTTAATTTCCCTTTTCTCTGTAATAATAAAACAGTGTTAAGAGGGGCTTGGATGAATTTTTGAACAAGCATAGTATACAAGGCTATTGTGATACTATTATCTACAGTTAGTATTGATGTTGGTACAGTATATATAGTTTATGTATGTGAGTGTATAGATAGTTCAGTATAGGTATGTGTGTGCTGGGTTCACTTGGAAGGGTTGAACCTGATGGACTCTTTTGGTCTTTTTTTCAACCCTATGTAATTATGCAAAGTATGGTGATCCAAATTAGGGAAGGCCACTTATATGGAAAATTTCAGGTCCTAAGCATTCTGTATAACAGGTCCCACACCTGTAATAGGTAAGGCCTTCATTTGATAGCAGTTACAACCATGCATTTATATAGTATTGTTTTCCGTTTTATACTAAAATCCATTTTGTATATTTTCCTTTGTACTCGCATAGATAAGGAAGTGGCTTCCTTCCATGAGAAGGTTATTTTTTTTTCTATTTTTCATTTTTTTTCATTGTGATTAATGAAGTGGATATTACTTACTATTAGTAAGTATGGTACTAATACTGCCCAGTCTATATTCATTATCCAACTTATTGGGGGAATTTGATGAGAGCATAAAAGATTTAATCTAAAATCCCAACATTGTTATCAGCAGCAATAAAATGGACTATTCTGTTTCCTAGAGTGCTTGATAGTAAAATAAATATAATAAATTAAATGCAATTCCAAAATATTATCCACATTTTAAATCAATTAATTTATATTTTTTCTTGATCCATATATATATATACTGTACATCAGGTATTCTAGGATACTTAGTTATAGGATCTTATCTTATATTATGGTCTGGTCACTTTGACTAGACTCAACTCTAACATTAAAACTGTTAACCTCACTATGTACACCTCTCATAGCTTTTTTTGCAGGCTGTTGATTCAGAATGCACTAGCTTTTATGCTGCCATGTGATGTGAATTTTGTCCACTGTACTGTGGTCCCTGCAGGGTTTCTTTAAGTAGATGTCATGCCCCTTACACCCTACTGGCCCCCTCACCAACTCACCCCATCTCTGCCACCAATCAACCCAAACCCTGCCCCTCTCACAGGTAACTAATTTGTATCTGTCCAAGGTCCCGGAATTGATAGGGCCCTAATGGCAGTGCTGCCTGCTTCCACCCCCTCTATTGATGGCTCATGGTCTCTAAGCTCAGGTACTAAAAGTAGCCCGAGCATGTACTGTCATGGGAACTTACTGGATTTCAACTTCTAGATTGTAGTAGCTTGGTGCAGAAACCCCAAAAATAAGGTGTAACGTCTAATTTTTTTTCTCTTTTAAACGTACTTGTTAATTCCACAGTTACATTATGGATAGCATCGCAAGTGATGTTGACTCATACGCTATAATAAATATGCCCCTAAAGGTACTTTGTACTTACTGAATAACTAACAATAATATTATGCACAAACCTGGTAAAGTTAGAGAATTACCAAGATGGTAAAAGTCTATTGTCCAGCAGTGTTCTGACAATGACTGATGATAATAGACTAAAAACATATTATATTTTCAGCTTAGAGACATTGCATCTTATGTTATTAGATTATGTTTTCTGCTTTTGAGTTAACATCACTCACCACAAGCTAATTGACTTTAAATGATACTTAATAAAGTAATAGAATACATTTATATTTATAAGATATCAATTTGGACGACAGATTTATACAACAAGGTCTGGGGGATCAGCCAGCTATCATAAATCAAGTGACTCCTCGTGTTTGAGGTTAAATTCAGCAGTAGTAGCTGTTTTCGGAAGATTGCTTTTTTTTCTAAATATTCAGTAGTATTTCAGTATAAAATGAATAATCACTGAATTCCATGTAACAAAAAAGAAAACAGAACTGTCCAAAGTATAATGTGTTATTTAAAAAAAAATATGAAAAAGATACATTATTATTATTATATGTTCATATTAAGGTATGAACATTTTGTTCTCTAAGAAATAGGACAGAGAAGAGTGAGAATAAATGTTAATGCCATTTTCTGTTACATATATTGATGGTGTTGATACATTTTTGTAGAACACTTTTTCTATCACCTGAAATATAATGTACTGTAAGTATTCTACTATTTCTCTTTAGACAGATTGCAGGTAAAACTTAGTCCCTATAGAATTAACTAAAGAAATAGTAGAACTCCTAATGATGAAAATGAGCTTAGGACTGGCCAGACCAGAAATGACTACAACAATTGGCCAGTTTGTATATATTGCAATATATGGACAATTAATAGACTATTAAGTCTTTGCTGACAATGATTATGGTGATGCCAAGCATGAATCCCAAGGTGTCTATGCATTCATTTGGAACCAATATGTGTAAAGATAATAAAGAGTTTCATGAGAAATGGTTCCAGTTATGTAGTTTGGACTTAATAGCTTTAACTATTGAATCCCTCCAGCCAGAAATAGAAGAAACCCAAATGTAAGTATTTAAGCTCTGTTCACAGATTAAAACAATTATCTGAGGACATTTACCAGAAGCACACTGCAGAACTACAAGCAAGGATCGGGCACTACATGAGGAGATTCTCCAGAGCAAACTAAAGAAGTTCTTTAGGGACACCAAGGATTATGAATGGTAGGAGGGTCTGTACTTGGGCTGAGAACTGTAGTGTGCATCACATCCACAGAGAAGAAGCCAAGACCTTCTGGTCTTTGGAATGGAACCAAAGAGAACAAGCAGAACATCACAGATCACATGACATGAACACTGCTTGGTGAAGTGCAGTGTCAACCGTAGACTGCATCAGGAAAGAAGGCACTGCAGAGAAGGGAGCAGCAGCTTCCTAGACACAGATTCCAGCATCATCTCAAGTGCAGTAGCAAAGCAATGCATCCCTCTTCAGCACAGCCCCATGCACAATCAAATATTTTTTTTAAGTGAATCAGAAGAGGACTTAAACAATAGATAAGGGTTTTTGTTTTGTTCCTACTTACCCTATCAATCACTTTGTTGCACAACTAGAGTTGTTCAACTTATTTCACCAGATTAAATTAAAAATATACTCTTAGAATGTATAGAGCATGGGGTACACACAACTCAATCCTTCAGGATGGGCCTTCACTATATGGATGTGAGCAACAGAGCTAGGATGTAGAGCAACTACAACTCACTGTAGCTGTGTGCAGTGTAAAGTAACAAATGGGTCCCAGAAGGTTCTTGCAGTTGAATAATAGAATTAGTTTATTGTCAGAGACAATCAAGGTGCAGGGTTATTGCAATATACTCACATACAGAAGTTAGAGAATAGTTATACTCTGAGGACAGCACAGAGCGGGTTACCACTGGTTTATCCCAACTCCTCCCCTCCTGTGCAGGGTCAATGCACCTGGTCAGCTTGGCCACCATTTGGAACAGTCAGGATCAATACCACAGTCCTCAGGCTGAATACCTCCTAGCCTTCAGGGTCCCACAGCCAACTATGGATTAGGGTTCAGATACTACCTCTCTCCTATGTCTTTACCGTGGCCCTACGCTTAGGCAACAGTGCCTGTATGGAAGGGTACTCCCAGCTACTTTCCTTGGTGAAGCTGAACTGCTCTTGCTTCCTCACGAAAAAATTATATATCCACAGCACACCGTTTAAGGGATAACTTAAACATAGAAATTTAGTTTAAAAATACAGGTGCCTGTCTGGAAAAAGCAATACAGATTCCCCACACAAACTGCTCACCGTTCAAATCCTCTGGTCCAGGTGCAACCTGCCCCGGACCCTGCACTCAGGTGAAAAACTCACGGCCAGGGAGAACTCACTTCCAAATAAGAAAGCATTATGCTTACCAAACAGTCCTGTTGACCCGGGTGCTCCTGCCCCGAGTCCTTAGCCAGGGGACAAATCTCGTCACAAAACATCACACATTGGCAGTGCACTCCAGGTTAGCATAAAAAGCCGCAACAGTTGGTATTAAAATCGATCAACCTTTATTTGCACATCTAAAAAACACAGCTTGAGGTCTTACGTGTTTCGTGACGGCGCACTTCCTCAGAGACCTCTCTCCATTTCTTACACATAGGAAATATATACCCATAATCCCACCCATAAAATTACCATATCCAATGGCATCTGTTACAAGCCTATACATATTCCATGAACTAATTAGATGTGCCTTTTAAGTAGTTAATTGTTCACACAGTTTCATATCCTGAATTTTTCAGATAATCCGTTAAAAAAAGAAACTACATAACATTATAATCACAGTTGCAATCTTTTAGATAAACAAATTGTTGCAGCAAATTAATCAAACTATGAATTGCTTTTAAAAATAACAGCTTACATCAAATGTTAAATTCAGCCCTTGAGGTTGCCTTGTGCACAGTTTATAAATCCACTTCACTTCTGCCCTTAACAGTTTTGATAGTATATCGCCCCCTCTAGGTCCTACGGTCACTTTTTCAATTCCCTGCAGTCTCACATACCCTACATTACCATTACTGCACTCACTAAAGTGCCTGGAGACTGTTGTTGTTTCACTTGATTTTATTAAGTTTAAATATTCTCTAGCCCTCTCCTTTAGTGGCTCTTGCTTCCTTCCCTCTCTATCTCACTTTCCTAGAAAGTGCTCAACAAGAATTACTATCTAACTGGTCCTCGTTCACGTGGTCCCTGTCCCCGACTTCACTAGATTATAAGATGATAACTCTAGGGCAAAGTATGGATTTACTGGGGCCCTGTTGATTCCAGGCTCAGTGGAACATCCACCTTGCAGATGCAGCCAAAGAGGAAGACCCACCCCTTTGCCAAACACTATATTGGAGTGCAAAGGGTGGAGTCAACCTGTAAACCAATAATGCCTCTCTAAACTGATACATGGGACATTGCCCAGTAACAGCACAGACTAAGGAAGTTGTAGGGTTTAAAGCCATAGGGGAATGTTAACCATATGGATCCCTACACAAGAATTTACACAACCTACCAAGAATAATATTTATAAAGAGGAAAGGATTGCACTCTAGGATTTAAAGGAACAGTAACACTAAAAAATGAAAGAGCTTTAAAGTAATAAAAATATAATGCATTGTTGCCCTGCACTGGTAAAACTGGTGTGTTTGCTACAGTAACACTACTATAATTTATATAATAAGCTGCTGTGTAGCCACGGGGGCAGCCATTCAAGCTGGAAAAAAGGAGAAAAGGCACAGGTTACATAACAGATAACAGATAAGTTCTGTGGAATACAATAGTGTTTTATCTGTTATCTGCTATGTGCCTGTGCCTTTTCTCCTTTGAATGGCTGCCCCCATGGCTACATAGCAGCTTATTTATATAAATTATAGTAGACTTTCTGAAGTAAACACACAACTTTTACCAGTGCAGGGCAGCAGCACATTATATTTTAGTTAATTTTATACACTTTCATTTTTTGGTGTTACTGTTCCTTTAAGCAAAGATGAATCATTGATGATTAAAAAGACAAACAAAGCTTGGGGAAAAATAGTAATGGACACTACTGATAATTAGAAGGAGGCTTGGAGACAGCCTTAAAAGATCCCCGCAATTATACAGTGTTGGAAGGTGACCCCCTAAGATGCAAAATATAAAACACATATTTATACATTTTTGACAGATTCATGCTCACCTCTGATTTGGAAAGTGAGCTTTTAGCCCATAAGATAAACCCATGTAAATGGAATTTTTTGGGAGCTTTGATATTAGTTGCCAGAATTTCTTTTGTCTATTTGCATACGTATGAGGTGGTCTCCTCAACCTTAATGATTTGTTTGTAAAGTTTAAAAAAAAAACAACTAAATAACTTGTACTAATCCAAGGGTCCCTGTTTTTTATGTATTGTCAAAAATACATAAAAGTCTAGATTCACCACCTGGTCGTCCCATTATCTCTTATCTCAATTCCTTGTTGCAACCGTTGGCTATATATGTAGATTGTACAGAATTTGGACTTGTGTTAAAGACACAACACATTTTCTGAATATTATATAAGGTATGAGTAATATTGATAAATCTACCATATTGTGTACAATAGATGTAAGAGGTTTGTACACTTCTATTCCCCATGATGAAGGGTTATAATGTATTATCAAATACCTTTATTGGTAATTGTATAGATATTGTTCTAAAGTAAAATTATTTTAAATTTAAATTATATCTTACAAACACATTGTACAAATATAGGAGCTAATATGGCTCCTGCCTATGCTAATATCTTAATGCAGAGAATGGTGAACACTTACATGTTGTCACAGGTATTGCAACATGATTAAAGTTTGGAAAAGGTATGTGGATGATGTATTTGTGTCATTGGGAGGTAGTGAATCTGAATTAAAAGAATTTGGATAAGATTCATAATTCTATAAAATGTACAAATGAATGGAGTTTTTCCACAATACATTACCTGGATGTGGGTGTGCCCAACAAGGACAAAAAATGGTATACTAACCTTTACACAAAACCCACTCAAGTTTTCACCTACCAGGATTTACCAAAGGATTGCCAAAAAAGTCAGTCTCTCGGGTTAAAATGTATAATTAAAGTGGACCCATCACCCAGACATAAAAAGCAGCATAATAAAAGCCCTTTTCAAATTAAACATGTAACCCAAAGCCATTTTTTATTACCACATCCATACCCATTATATAAGCATTTAAAATCCCAGCTGTCAGTCATATATTGCCTGCCCCGCCTCTATGCCTAAGGCATAGAGGTGTGGCAGACAGTTACTTTCACTTTCAATTCAGAACTTTTAGATGTTGCTGCACTCCTCACCATCTAATTGTGTAACCAGTGCATGGACATGGGCATCAGGTCCCTCCATACTGGCACAGAAACAAGATATTGGCAGGATGCAATGCCTGCTTTGATAACAGTGTCCACAAAATGGCCCCTGCCTGCTTGCTGCAATTGTGAATTCCAAGGCTGAAGAAAATAAGATTAAAATAATGTATATAGTGTAAGTAAAGTTTTTATTTTGCTTGACAAACACAATAGAAAACAATTTGGAATTATTTTTTAACGTGACGGGTCTCCTTTAACATTGAGGACTTGTATGAGAGAGAGAGAGTGAGGAATTAACAGGTAAATTCCATAAAAAGCACTATTCAATGAGATTATTAGTACAAAGTAAAAATTTGTGAGTACTTATGGCCCACAATCAAATTTTTTAAAAAATGTAGTGAGAAAGCATTGAGGAATCTTACAAAAAAATAAGCAGTGTGGGAAAGTATTTTCAGATCCACCATTTTTCTTGTAGGGTGGCATAAATGCCTGAAATGTTATTCTCTGTGGGCAAAATAAGTTTGGGCAAATCCTGCTTCACATATACCAGTCTGTGGTTCCCGCGTTGCTGACAGCACGAAAACTATAAATACATCACAGCACACTAAAAAGCAGATAAAAATATAGTGTAAGTAAAGCACACGGTCAATACAGAGTTTAGTATATTTTTGAATTGTTTCTTAATAGAAAAAAAACATAATTGTCTTATCTTTTTTACAGTTACTTGGGATGAAGTCATTTGCTGAAAGGTTATCATAAACAAATAAGTAGGAAAATGTGTCCATATGTGTAATAGGTAATCATTGTATGTCTTCCAAGACAGGAAATTTGAAAGATTTCACTGATATTCAAGCTGAGAAGCTGAGCTTCATAACTGTTCTCTTCATTACACATTTGTAAATGGTTCCAAAGAAAGGGGTTTTATGCATGACTCAACGCAGTGAATAGATATGCTTAATCAAGTGGTTCAGGAAATGTTCAGTTTACCATAATAATAATTTTGTAGGCTACATAGTATGATGCTAAAATAATCAAAGCACTTTGCACAGTAATGCTGGTGAGAAATGAAATCAATGTGCTACTACTATGGCATCCGTTATCCAGAATAAAGTCCTCTATGTTGTACTTCCGTTGTGCCTCTAGCTTCATTTAATATTAAGAATGAAGAAAAAAATAAAAAAAAGTACTGCACTTAACATAATCAACTGATAAATTGCCAAAAGGAAGATTCTGATTACTAATTCACAAGCTTTAACAATTAGGGAAAGTTAATAAATAGTACCATACATACAGTATGTATGTATATGTGTACTTTGTGTATATATATATATATATATATATATATATCATATGCAATAAATAATGAAAACAAACTGAACACAGTACCTTGCAATGCCCTCACAGTGAGTGTAAAAATAAAAGGAGACTTTAGTGGAGGTGATGTAAATAGGTGCATTGTTCTTTTAAACTATATAAAAACATAAAAATTAAACTTTAATGTAACGATTTTAAAGCTGGTTTGAAAAAAAATTCAAATGGTATTATAAAAGAGTAGTGTAGCAGTATCCCTTTAATAACAGTAATGTCACATCCTTTATCATCAAGCATTGAATATTTTAGTTGACATTGGCTGTAGGGAGTCATTTAATCCTTTGTGCCAAACAGATGCCAAGTTCAGATAAAACCATACTACTGATAAGATACAAGCATAGGCATATTCAAGGTATAGTGTGTGCATTTTATGAGAGAAGAAATTAAGGGAAAAGACTTGGAAGTAAGCTGCTACAGGAACAGCTATATGAGCACAGCATGCAGTGAAGCAGATGCCAAACAGATGCCAAGTTCAGATAAAAACATACTACTGATAAGATATAAGCATAGGCATATTCAAGGTATAGTGTGTGCATTTTATGAGGGATGAAATTAAGGTAAAAGACCTGGAAGTGAGCTGCTACAGAAACAGCTATATGAGCACAGCATACAGTGAAGCCGGTTTAGGAATGAGCACTGATAAATGTTCAAGAGCAAAATTATATTATCTATTTTATACAGTGTTCTGATTTCTGTCCGATTTTAATAGTGTCATTTAAATTGTATTCTTGAACCAACAAATGTTTGTTTTAGCTGTAATATTGGTGTGTAGACCTGATTCTGAGCTTTCAGAAGAAACCAGCACTGCACAAAAGAATTGTTTTCATATAAGCTACGTTTGTCCCTACTCAATGTTCTTTGTCTAAGTCACATTGGGACTTGGGTTTTTCTATTGTTTCTCTTTTTTGGGTGCCATTTTCCTCTTTCACTAGGTGGGGCATGGGAGCATGTCTAAAAAACGATTTCTGAATACGTTTTGAACAACACAATGCTGAAATCTTCTCCAGCCTCCACGTTTCAAATCATTGCCTTTCCTGTATTTGGTTTTGGAGATAAGAGTCCACTGCTTTCTGTATTTGATGTATTTGGGGTTAAGATTACCGTTTTGGGTGCCACTACATCTGTCCCTCACTGTATAATGTATTTAGGATCATTGTTAACTGAAGTCATTGTTGGTGATGAGTGATTTTTATCAGCAGGCATGGATTTGCTGCTAATTTCCACATTTCACAAAACACTTGCAAAAATTAGACAAATTAGTCAAAAATTTGCTGAGTGATTAGACAAATAGTTGTGGTTGCATCAAAAAATTGTCAGTAGTGTAAAAAAAAAATAATCTATGTCAAAATAGTCAACAATAATTGCATTTCGCACATTTTTATTAAAGCAAAATGGGACAGATCACTAGTCTCTAAACCATTATTTACAAGTGCATTATCTGTATTTCCTTTACTGTACAAGCTAATTCAGGGTAATGGCACATGGGACAGTTTTTCATCTGTATATTTTAGCTGGTAGAGATCACCTGAAGCCACCCTAAAACAATGGGAAGCAGTATAGGCTGCCTGTATCCCCACTCACTGTAATTCAGGAAGGTATCCACACATGATGGTAGCCCAAAGCGGAGCAGAAGCAGCAGAATAGAAACATTAGGTTCAGGCAGCTGAATCTTTTAGCAGAGGTGTCCATTGTTCTGCTGAGAGACTGCTGGGGGGAAATTGGTGATATCTATTGATGAGCGAATCTGTCTCATTTCGTTTTGCCTGTAAAATTCACAAAACTTATATAATTCAAATACAAATTATATGCACGTAAAAATGATGTGTGTTGTGAATCCATGCCTGCTGAAAAATTTTGCTTGTCACTAGTGATATCATATGGCTGAGGGAATAGGGCAGATGGGAAAGTAAGAAATGTCTAGCACCATGGCAAATTTAACCGCAAATATAAAAAAATCTGTTTGCTCTTTGAAAAACAGATTTCAGTGCCAAATCTGTTTGCTATTTTGGGGTCAAGAAGGAAGAGATTTCTTTGATCATACAATTTGCTAACGCAATAAGGATATGTATTGAACTGTGTTTATTTTATTTTATGCTTTAATAGCTATATTGGTAACCCTTGTATATTTGCTGATGAGCAAACTAAATAAAGTCTGTTTTAGGCTACAAAGCTGTACATTCAGGTTGACCTTTTATTAGTTATTAGAGTATCATATTTGTGATTTTCTCAATCTCTGACTTAAGTTTAAGTTGATGAGCTTACTATATTCTGTTGATTACAAATGACATTAAATGCACCAGAAATGGAAATACTGTGCTACTACTTTCATCAGATTTACTAATTAAAGTTTATTTATTATGAAATATTTTCTTCATTATTACTGTTATGTGACAAACAGAATCTGGTTCTTTCCAGTGTGCAGAACAATATTTTATGTATATTAGGATGTCTATAAACTACTGAACGCCATGCAACTCTGTCTTTTAGTTCAGTGTTGATGGGAGATTAAATTCTGCCAAAAAAATCCACCCAAAGCATAGGCATCAAGACTAAACCAATACTTGTTATATTTAACTGACAAGGAAATTAATAAATTGCAATTACACACTCAGTGTGAAAATCCCAGTTTACAAATTGGGTCAGCTCTCCAGGGAATGGCAATGCACATAAATAAGTAGTTCTTATAACTAATGAGCTCCAGGTTTTAATTAAGTTCTATTAGTAACTATAAACCTTTTACTCAGACTTTTTCTTCAACAACTCATCTCCATCCCTAATGAACTCAACTTGGATCCCCAGCTAATGCTAACTTACTAAAGTGCTTAACCTACAAAGATGGGAATTCAAAGTTATATCTGTGCGCCTCTCATGGCATGTAATATACACTGTCCATCTCTATGCTTTGGGATTCAACAGTATATTAATCTGCTTAAGTCAATTGGAAACTATTGCACAGCAGGGGAAATTCTCAGTATCTGTTCTACAGCAAAAAATACATATCTGTAAGATTATTACCAGTTATTATGAGAAGCTAATTACCTTTAGCCCTTTCAAAGTCTTTTTGAAGTAGTGTGCTATGCCTCCCTATTAAGGAATAGATCCTAAGAGTTCATATGAGAATTATATTCTTTGTCTTTGTAGCAGCTTTGAATTCAAAGATATTCAAAAAAACTGACAAATTGACACACAGTTGAATTTGCAATTTTAGAACCAGTTTTTATCTTGGAACTATCTACTTGTGCACAATGGGAAGCAAATGTATATCATTTTATATAGATTAGAAGATGATCAAACAAGATAAAATGATTTAATGACTAGTGATGAGCAAAATTTTTTGTCAGGCATGGATTTGCTGCAATTTTACATGGTTCACCATTGGCGTTGTTTTTGTGTGAAATGGGCACAAAAATTCAGCGCACATCAGAAAATGCCACGCAAAAAAAATTGTTGCGCACGTCAAAAAAATGAACCCTTGAAAATTCTCTGTTTTTATACGAATGTGACCTAAAACATCATCTGATTTTTGTAAACAGTTCAAAGACAGATGTCTTGACATTTTCCTTTAGAATTCACTAGTATAGTTCAGAATTCATAGTTCCATCAATGATGGCAAGCTGTCCAGGCCCAGATGCAGCAAAACAGGTCCAAACCTGAACACTTCCACCACCACATTTCATAGATGGGATAAGGCTCTTATGCGGGAATGCAGTTTTTTTCTTTCTCCAAATGTAACTCTGCTCATTTAAGCCAAAAAATTAATATGTGGCTTCATCCTCCACAAAACATTCGGCCAGTATCCTTCTGGTTTGTCCACATACTGTAATTTTTAGCAAACTGTAGATGGGCAGCGGTATTTTGGGGGAGAGCAGAGTCTTTCTCCTTACTACCCTGTCATACACACCATTACTGTTTAGTGTTCTCCTGATGGTGGACTCATAAACATCAATATTGACCAGTGTGAGAAAGGCCTTCAGTTGCTTTGAAGTTACCCAGGGTTCCTTTGCAACCTCTCTGACTATTAGATGCCTTGCTGTTGGTATTATCTTGATGGTCAACAACTCCTGAGTAGGGTAACAATGGTCTTGAATTTCCTCCATTTGATTGATTGGTGGAGTCCAAACTCTTATAGAGATAGTCTTGTAACCTTTTCCAGCTTTATGGGCATCAACAATGAGGTCCTCAGACACCTCCTCCTGTTCTAGCCATGATCCTCAAATGTGTGATCAGGCTTTGCTGAATCCCCACTTTTTTTTAAATAAAACAGGGTCTCTCACTGACATCTGATTGTCATCCCATTGACTGAAGACACCAGACTCTAATTTTACCTTCAAATTATATGATAATCCTAAGAATTCACTGTTACCACACGCAGACATGTTATCGGATAATTTTTTTCCAATAAATACATTTTTGTTTCATTTCTTTCACTAGGTTTTCTTCATCTACTTTTAAGACTTAAAGGAATACTGTCATGGGAAAACATGTTTTCTTCTTCAAAACAGTTAATAGAGCTTCTCCAGCAGAATCCTACATTGAAATCCAATTTTCAAAACACACACAGATTTTTTTTAAATGTAATTTTTAAATTTCACATGGGGCAAGCCCTATTCCTTATTTTCCCAGGGTGCCACAGCCATGTAACTTGTGCTATGATAAACTTCATTCACACTTTACTGCTGTGCTGCAAGTTGGAGTGATATCAACCCCCTTCCAGCAGCCAATCGGCAGAACAATGGGAAGGGAGCAAGATACAGTAGCAGCTCCCAGTTAGATATCAGAATAGCACTCAACAGTATGAAATCTAAGTCTGGCTTGTGACTCTTCCAGTTTCATGGGAGTAAGAGATACAATAGGTTACCTAAAAGCAGTTCTAATGTATAGCACTGGCTCTTTCTAAAAGCTTAGACTCAGGCGCAATGCACTAAGATGGCTGCCTACACACCAAAATTACAACTAAAAAAAAAATATATTTGTTGGTTCAAAAATAACATTTTAAATGGTAGAGTGAATTATTATTTGCTATGCAAACGAATGTAATTTAGAAATAAAAATGATATAAAAAAAATAACAGAATCCCTTTAAGGTAACATACATGTGAAAATATAGACAATTTTAAATGGTTCACAAACTTTTGAGAACCACTGTATGTATATACTGTATGTATTGTATACTGTGTGTGTATTTACACATAGCTGTAGTAAACTAACTGTAGATATCAAGATCACAATAGCCTTTTATATTATACTTGTCCAAGTAGTTATTTAAGCCATTCTTAAAGGCATTAATAGAATCACAACATTACTTAGCAGGGTATTGCACAACCTTTCTGCCCTCACCATGAAAAACTATATCTATTTTTTTTTTCTATGTGAAAAAGATACCCTTCTATTTGTCTATAAATAGTAATAAATTGCAACCTTGATATTCTAGCCTTGTAGTTTAATTGTTCCATCCCTATCACCATGTTGTAGTCTTTGCAATCTCTCCAGCTCATTAATATCCTTCTGGAGCCCAAAACTGTACTGCATACTAAAGTGAGACAAAACTATTCTTTTATCACTCACGTTAATGCCTTTTGATGCAAGACTGTACTTTCTTTAGTACCAACTGACTGACTACTTAGAGGTGGCATTGGCTCCCCTGCATCAGTAGATGGAATGGGAGACAGGAAGGACTGAGTGGTGCCGAGAGCAACTATATGGAAGTGCAAGGAGCATGTCGAATACATATACTATAGTCGTCTCTCTTCATTATACTTTTGCACTTTCCTCCCACCAGACACCACTTACTTTCAGCCTGCAGAGCTTCATAAAATTCTATTATTATAAAGTTCCATTGTCTTCTGCAGCTCTTTACAGAGTGAAGGAATACAAATACAAGACAATGAAGTAAAGAGGAAGTAAAACATATGGCAAAGGTGACCATTGGGCTAAGTGCAGCATGAAAGAGCAAGCTCTGGCTATTCCCAAAGGTTTTGGCAAGAACTCTCTGATTTTGAATAGGGTCTGGCAACCGTGCAGCACACAATAAAGGGGATCTTCCCCCAATATCTGTTTTTACCTTATGAAAGAAAGTTGACTTCAAACCAGTTTTTTAGTATATATCAGTGGGACATGTTGCTGTATTAGTTATTTGTAAAATATATTACATTTTAATAGCAATTACATTTACAAATAATGTTATATAACTTGTTAACAACAAGTTATTCCTTTCCAACCCCTTTTTCCTGTATGGGTGTGGATGTCTGCACTGTTTCCTTTACTATAACATTTAACAGCAGTAACAAAAATATATAAAATATAATCCACAACAGTTAGAAAGGTTTGCAAAATGAAATGGTGCTATATTTTCTTTTTTCAAATTTAATGAAAGTATTTTATTTAGCCTAACACTTATTATATCAACAGTAGTTTGTAAAATATCTAGCAATAAAATGTATTTCAGTAACAGTGATGAGCGTTTTATTAAAGACCATTAAAGTAATATATCTTCAGGGACAAATTTACTTTTCCTGCAGATTATCTTTTTAAGAGGTTGTTTTCTTTTGTATATTAAATATAGCATGCCAAAGTTTTCAAAAGCTGTGTCACTTTTCAAAAGCAAGCAGAGCAAAACTTAAACAAATATGTGCATTCCAGCTTACGGTTCCATAAAACCTGACAACAAAGAATAACATATGCGCGCTGAAGCTGAAGCATTTAACAGCGACACTTTCAATGTAAATTTAGAGAAATGCCTACAGAAATGGAAAAAGGTTGCTACTCCTATAATTTTGTATAAGTCATATGCACTTTGCTTTATTATTTTGAACGAGTGCAAAGAGACATGAAAACAAAAAGCTCAGACAGAACGGAGAGATTTTATTCATTGTGCTAAGCAGGAGGTTAAGCAAAGGTTTCTCACAGAAAAACAGGTATTGCCAGGAAATCATATATACAAGACACATCTGTTGTAGTGAGTAGTTTGTGATAAAAATGTATTTTAGGGTGGCCTTGATGAGATTATGAAAAACTTCTCTGGTTATGCTTTTCTCATTTCTTGCAGTGGATTCTCTGGTGATTAAATTGTACTGTATAGTGTTCTTAAAGGTACAAAACTCATCCCAGTTTGGCCCAGAGCTAGGTTTCTAGCTTAGCTAGTGTTTTATTAAGGCCTTCTTTCTCAAAAGGGCTGTTGTAATGTTGTGTGGAGGGAGCAGTGTTGTTGTGCACAACATGCTGCAGAAATCAGGAAAAGGGTAGTACTTATGTAGTACAAGTTATCCGCAGAGCTACAGTATATTAAATTAGTGACTCTTCCTAGAAGAGTATGGTAACTGATACCACTGTCAGGATGGAGTTAGAGATCCTTGCGATGACATCCTTCCGTCGTCCAGATCCCCTCAAGCAAAAACCTCAAGGAATAAGTCTAACCTGAGTCCATTACATTAATAGAACTTTTTGTCTTTGTGCGTGCGTAATTGGCCACAGGAACATAATCGGAGGAAGGGCAGTGTAACTACAGGGTGCCAGGTTCCCCCCACAAAAAGAATATTTGAAGGGGCCTGGTGCACACTGCAACCTCTACCTGATCATTCCCACACTCCCTGTTTACGTTCCCCTCTTCTCACTCTTAAGCCAGAGAGTGGCCAGGGAAAGGGGCATGGGGATATAGGAGCCCCTGCAACCTTGCAAATATCCCCCATAATGATAGGAATATGCTAAAATAGACAGTTTGCTGCTAAATATTTAAACAAAGTATTATCTTTGATTCCAAGTGTCCCAAACATATCAGTTTGGGACATTGTTGCAAAGTGTGGCAAAAAATGTAGTACAGGTATGTGACCCATTATCCGGAAAACCTGTTATCTAGAAGGTTCTGAATTACAGAAAGGCCGTTTCCCATAGATTCTATTTTAAGGAAGTAATTCACATTTTTAAAAAATATTTCCTTTTTCTCTGTAATTGGAAAACAATATCTTGTACTTCACCCCCAACTAAGATATAATTAATCCTATTGGGATTATTTAATGTTTAAATGATTTTTTTTAGCAGATTTAAGGTATGGAGTTCCAAATTACGGAAAGATCCCTTATCCAGAAAACCCCAGGTCTCAAACAATCTGGATAACAGGTTCCATACCTGTATACTAATGAAAACCCAATGTTATAATTAACATTTTAGATCCTTTTAAAGGAAAATTAAAGCCTTTGCCGGAATAAAAGTGCAATTTATACTGTATGAAATCGATAAGTTATTTTTGTGTAAGGGGTAAGTTTCACGGGAGCTTTTGTCATTTGGTGTTACATCTACAAAATGCATCTTACAAGTCAGATGTAGTTGCATGGATCAAAATATAATGGGACTGATAGAAAAATCTGATAAGTAAACCACATGAAAGATTTGCCATCTGACACACAAGCCTGTTGAAAGGGAACACTGCACACTGCGAGATGAAATACGTTTGAAATACATTGACTGTGGGATATACAGTAGATGCAGGAACAAAACCCACCATTTCACTTTATCTGATCCAATGTTACATTACACCCTATGGAGGTCAGACTTTGTAGGATCCTTCAAAATCTTGTGTGTTATTGCATATTGAGACCAGATAAAATCTGACCAGCAATCTAATCAAGATCTCCTGTGGAGTTTAGCCCATAGGTATTTGGTTAAAATATGTTTATACGTTTTTGCATTGTAAATATTTTTTCTGTTACCGACTTTAATTTCCTTTTCCCCCCTCGATCTGCAATCTGTCATTGGTACCTGATTTGAGCCAGCACTGCTGGAAGTTTAGTTTGTGAATAAATACTGAATAATTGTATTGCATCATTTGTGTCTATCCTGCAAAAGTTTATTCCACATTCCTGCAAATGAGGAGTTATCATTTGTTTTTAGAATCACTAGAAACCAAGTTATCATATATGAGAGTTATAGTTCATCAACACCCTTTCTTCATGTTTATTGGTAGTGTGAGCAGAGTGTCTCTGGAGTCCACAACACCTCCATTAAACTATAGGCTTATAGTTGAGCTGAGGATGGATTTTGGGAGAGCTATGGGAGTGTGCAGTTATGAAAAAAAGATGAATTATAGAAAAGGATCCATATCACCTCTGATAAAGGGTTCACCCCCTCATAAATCACACATTAGTTAGGAGGAGACTGTGTGCTTCCTGAAGATACCAAAGAGTGCCATCCTATACCCACCAATAGGGAGGGTTGGTCTCTGGGGGGGTTTAAACATATGTGAATGGCCACATATGGAACACAGCATGCCCACATTTTCATTATAAGATTGGGTATTGGCAAGCACAAATATTATATTGCAGAAACTGGTCTTAAACCTACAACCATTCCTGGGGGGCATAAACGACACATTCCTGGGCACTCCTACCTTGTGCATAAGGTAGTGAGAGGGAAAATGTCCCAGCAGGGATAAAAAGGCAAAAGATACAAGATGGCTCCATGTTTGTGGATTGTATGCTTAGTTTCAAACCTTGCCTTGGGCACATCAAGAAATTCTGGGTTTTAATCCTCTTTATTGTATCTTCTGTTTGCAATTCCATTTCCATTTTTCCATTTTCTTTATATATGTCTTATTTGTAACATCATTTTGCATATAAAAAGAAATTGTTTACTTTTGTAATTATAAAATATTACATTTAAAAGGTTTTGTCCTTGCTGCTTTAAAAGAACCTTTTAGCCTGAAAGTTTGTATGAGCATGGAAAGGGAAATTTTATTTTATATTTAGTTATATGCTAATTAACTAGTTGACTGCTAGTAGGAAAGGAAAGGATGTGAATATAGCTGTAGTACTTGTAGAATTAGTAGAAACTTTAGAAACCTTGACTGCAAAGAGAGAAAAAGTGTCACGTAATATTGGTATAAAGTGAAATATTACCTGTTGTAGAGAAAACAGGGAAATATTAGGTTTCTAGAATCTGCTAATGATAGATTGTGGAGTTTTCTAAGTGTTGGTATAGTTTGGGGCATTTGGGGGTGAGTTACGTAGGGTGCACCATCTTTAAATCCGGTGCTGTGAATAACCTCTAGAAGGTTAATAGCCCATTTTGTATTGCCTCCAGTTAATCACCCAGTTATAAAGCCCACCTGGTCTGCATTTGTTAAAGTTGGGGCTACTATAGCCAGTCTTTCCAATATTTTGGTAAACAATTTTAAATCCTTTTTAAATCTGAAATAAATAGCTATTGGTCTATAAATGTTGCATAAGCTGGGATTTTTCCCATATTTCAGCAGTAAGGTAAGATAACAAGTAAGCATGAGGAAAATGTTATTTTTATCATTAGTCTGTCAAATGTATGCATACCACCACTCTGCCTTATACAGTATATATTGTGCTCTGCATTAAGTATTTAAGTTGATACTAAACATTTTTATTTGTAAATAATCAGGTTGTACAGTTTGCAGTTATTTTTATCTTAGAAAATGTCTAGTACATTTAAAAGTTTAGGTGTTTCAAATTGCATTATTAAGCTAGAAAAAAATGTGTTATTTCACAAGCCAAGGCCAATTCCTAATGATCGTTGCTAAGGTCTCCAAATGGGAGGCAGACTTTGCAAACATCTGGACAGTTGCAGAAGTTCACATGTATTTTCATCCTTTTTCGAATAAATGTAACCTCATCCTTGCACAAAAATAAATCTCTGATGAGTTCTGAGCTGTACTACTTGATGCCTGGAACTTTTCCATCAACACCTGGAAATAATCCAGATTCTGTCTCTAAATGAATAAATACCTTGACTTCATTATAATACAATTTAAGTGCATTTGCCAATTTCATATCTCTCTACTTTATTGTTTTTCTTGGAAAATAGTCTATTAAAACATTATCTGTAACTGGAAAAAGTGTTACAAAGTGCTGTAGTAGTGGTATTGATGATCCCTTGTACTACTGTAAGTGATAACATTAGTATTTTTAAAATCTATAAATAGTTTTCAAGCCTATGAAGGTTTCTTTTTTTCCATATAAGAAACCTACTGTAGGTTTGCCAAATAATGTCTCTCATACATTTTTACAATATTACAAAGAAACAGGCTTTATTTGACGACTTGCAGGAATTTTAGATCATAAATACCTGTATATTTCTTAGTGCTTTTCAAACATACAAGACAGTTCTAAATAATAATAAAGATGATCATCAAGAGGGTTCAAAGTCTTGATTACAGATCTGAGCATATCGTGAAGGGGAACATAATAATTAATTGTGGGCCACAGAAGACTAATTTAAGTGTGAGGCAAATTGTTTACTATTAAAACAAAGCATAATGCAAAACTGTAGTCTGTATTCTAAGGGAAGAAATTGTGACTTTTTTATCCATTATAGATTTGTGACTATCCATATAGTGAGAACACACATCCTTCTGTTGATGTTCTAGCTGAATGTATTGGGTCCCCTACCCACCTGCGTCTTTTTTACTTCAAGTATTTTTATTCCTTATAGAGGGAAGCTCAGGCAGTTCCTGTATTTAATTACATATGTATTTGTATTATTTTGTGTTTTCACTGCTTTATTGCACTGTTTTTCACTAATATTACGAACAATAGAAACCCATTTACTGACTGATTTTTTTTTTCCCCCTTTCGATTCTGCCCCCTCTTTATCCTTATTATTTTTTAAGGCCCTCTGTTACTCATACTAAAATTAGATATAGAAAAATGTACCAGTCATACAGTAATAGTTGCAAGAATATTTAAGAACCTAATTAACTGTACACTCTAGCTGACCATTAGAATTCAATGGGGTTCTTCTTGCATTCTCTCTCGTAGGTCATTCAGGGGTTAAACCGCAAACTCTGCCCTATTGGTAGATTTCTGAAAATTGAAAGTAGGATTCTCCAAGTCAAAGCTTTTTCTAGTCCAGTGCTGTTCAACTTCTGTGGTCCCGAGGCCCGGAATTTTTCTGCCCTACATGGTGGAGGGCTGATAATGGAAGCCACTTTTTAAACCACACCCATGTTATCACAAGAGCTTTTAAGACTAAATCCACATTAATGGTGGTAGTGCAGCAAAACCCCAAATTGGTGCTCACTGTAGGGATACTTGGGGACCATATAATGACTATTTCCAAATGCTAACAAACTCCCAGAAGAAACCCCTGCCAGGTTTACAGGCAGCATAGGGCAGGCAGAGTATGGCACACACTGGCAGGGTATGGCAGGAAGAGTATGGCGCACACACAGCCAGATTAGGGCAGGCAGAGTATGGCACATACCGGCAGCATAGGGCAGGCAGAGCATGGCACACACAGGCAGGGTATGGCAGGAAGAGTATGGCACACACAGGCAGCTTAGGGCAGGCAGAGCATGGCACACAGAGGCAGGGTATGGCAGGAAGAGTATGGCACACACAGGTAACATAGGGCAGGCAGAGCATGGCACACAGGCAGGGTATGGCAGGAAGAGTATGGCACATACAGGCAGCATAGGGCAGGCAGAGCATGGCACACAGAGGCAGGGTATGGCAGGAAGAGTATGGCACACACAGGTAACATAGGGCAGGCAGAGCATGGCACCCACAGGCAGGGTAAGGCAGGCAGAGTATGGCACACACAGGCAGGGTAGGGCAGGAAGAGTATGGCACACACAGGCAGCTTAGGGCAGTCAGAGAACCATACGCATAGGGCAGGCAGTACATCCAGTGACACAATGATCCTACAGTCTGCGTTGTGCACAGGTTGAACAATGTGGAGGTTTACAGTCTGAGCCTGAGGTGTGAACAATGCATGGACTAAAAGGTGTTACTTTAGTTGTTTATACAATACAGGGGATTACACCCTGAATCTGAGGTGTGAACAATGCAGGGGGCCAGTTAACCTCAGTACTGATACCATTTAAAGGTACACACAGCAGGTAGTCACAGCATCCAGACAGGTAGGGGCCACAGGCCGCCAGTTGGACAGCACTGTTCTTGTCAATGCAGCCCTAGGATTTCATGTAGTTATTCCTCAAAAACAATGTCTTGTGGGTATCCTGATTTATCTGGATCCTTTTGAGTGTTCTTTTAAACTATTGGTTATTCCTTTGGTTTCAGTAATCTACAGTACAGTAAATAAACATCAACTACTGATTGAATCTTCTAAATTCATATATTACATTATGAATGGAGAACTAGTATCTATAAATGTTTGCTACAGGTCTACTTCAATAACCTATAACGCAGGTAGCATTTATCAGTCACCTAGTTTATTAGTAATTACTTATTAGTTGCTTTGGGATACTGCATCTTGGCAAACTTTTTACTTTTTACTTCTTGGCCTATTTTTACATATGGGGGTTAGGGGCACAGTGTATTTATAAAGGTGTTTGAAAAGGATGTATGCTTAGAAAAGTAAACTGTACAATTAGATCAATTTGTTGTCCATGTGGGATTTAATTTACACCACACTAATATCGGAAATTAAAGTTTAATTCAAGCTTTGTATACAAAAACGTGCACCTTATTTACATATGGTACAATTCATGACAAAGCTTAATAACCTTTATAAGGGCTAAACTACATTAGAGATTTTAATCAGATTTTGTGAGTTAGAAACAAAACCCATCATCTGACTTTATCTGATCCTATGTCTACATCCAACAGTCAATGTATTTCAATGAGATAAAAAACGTCTGTCAGATACCATCAGATTTTATCTTGTTGGATGCAGACGCAGCATTCAGTGTTCCTTTATGACAGAGGTGTCATGTCGGATGCAAGTCTTTCATGTAGGTTACACATCAGGTTTTTCTCACTGCTATTAATTTCTTATCCCATGCAAGTAAATCTGATATGTGGGATGTGTGATGTTGATCCAACACCATCCTACAAAATCTCCCTTGTAGTTTAACTCTTAATCTGTTCCCAAGTGAATAAGGGGTACATTTATTATTGTTCTTTAAATAATCCGTAATGCTTGTTTTCTTTTGCCAACTTTTCAAATTGGATTGGTGAAGAACTGGCTTAGACTGCTTGAAGCAGTTCCAAAGTGACATTTTAAATAGCCAAAAGGCGATGAAAAATGTGCCAATTCATAAAACACTTTCCAAAACTCTCAGCACAAGTTTCCTGCTTTATTTTTCTAATGTTCAAGTGGAATCATCTGTTAGATTATCTAAAATAACTATGTAATTGGTAGCTCTTAATCCTCCTAAGCAGAATGGCAAGACGCACTAAAACTGCAATAAACACACACCACTGGCATCCATTTGAGATTTTAAAACATTTATTGCAAGAGCTAAATAACTGTAAATAACGTTGATCTGGCAAAGCAGTAACGAGGATAACTGGTTAGATACATATTCTGTCATAATCAAACACCCCTCACAAACCAACAAACAGCTGCAATAAGCAATGCACCCTGCCCCCTTTTTCACTCCTACATTGTGGATAAAAATGTGAGTTGCTAAACACAACATTTTGGGAGAAATATAACCATCCAATTAACAAAATTAAAAACAAATATATTTAACGTGGCATAATATTTTTCTGTAAGGAACTGTGCATGCTAATTAGTTGCTTTAATCTTCCATCATGCCTAAACAAAAACTTTGATAGGATGTTCCAGTTTATGTCTGCGTGCAACTGAGAACCTATGAACATGGGAATTCAATTTTGACCAACAATCATGTAAAAATATTTTTTTTTTTTGCCAGGAATTGGCAAATAATATTTAATTAGCAGTACATAATACTAAAAAAAAAAAGTTAATTAACCATACCTGCCAAAAGGTCTTCTAAGAGTATGCTTTTATACACTATGGCTACGACACATTATATATTTTGCGGATATGGTTGAAAACACTTGTGTTATAATGATACACAAGCAACAAAAGCTGTCTTGTCAGCAATATAAACTGTTTTCACAGATAAATCAGAAATGGAATCAATTTTTTCAAGGTTACAATTAGTTTTACCTGTAAGATAGAGGTTAAAATAGAGCTAGAGTCTCCTTTATTAATATTGGAATCATTTCTGTCTGCTGGACAAAATAAAAGCTATGTTATATTTTTTTTAAAAAATGCATATTTGAGAGAACAGTTTTTAATTGCTAAAAGGTCAGCATACTTCTCTACCACACGAAAGCATGATCTTCTAGACATTAACACAAGTGTTTCAAAGTCGTTGCAGTATCATATGTTGGACAAAAACACTGAAACACTCAACACTGAGAACCTGAAAAACCAATAAAACAAAGTAATCAAATGCAACCTTGACACAAATGTATGCTACAGTATATAATAGAACTTTTTATAAGTACATAAAAGTTGTTAGTATTAACTTGTTTCTATTTACAAGTATTTGAAACACTCTTTTTTGACATACAAGTGTCCACTAACATTATTAATAGCACAATAGGTTTAATTGTATAGATTTAGCTGGTTTATTTTGAAATATGATGTCAAGTATAACTGTTCCAGCACATATTAACAACAACAAGACCACAATTCATCTACTTTGATCTGCTTCCAACTACAACAATCCAAACAGATTCCCTACACCTTTCTAGTTAAATGTTTCCTGCAGTCTTTAGCAGCAGTCCAGGGTAAAATAATTTAAAAACGAAGAAAAAGAAAAAGGAAAGAAAAAAAAAGTCAACCCAGTTCACCAAAATATATCCACACATTAAAAATATTTTATTCACATAGAGTAAAACACCACATTTCCAATGGTGTTAACACAAAAGTATGCATATTCTTGGTATACGAAGCATAGTTCTTCTAGAGGTCTACTCAGTACATTAAGCTTTGACACACATTATTAGCAAATCTAGTTTGGCTAAAGTCACTAGTCCAAAAATTTATAGTTGCTGTTCCTTTGGGCTATCCACAGCACCTGAGACTTGCTTATAGGGCTTCAAAGTAGCCAAAGGAATGTCACTTGTATGATTTCCACTGGTAAAATGTCCGTCACTACTCCCATATTGGTTTCGATCATTGAATTGGTTTTTGTTGCTGTCTTCTTTCCAGTTTCTTGTCAATGTGTGCCCATTAACTAATCTGTCCTTAGTAAGCCAATCTTTTTGAGGTGCAAAGGTGGAAAGAGGTGATTTTGGTTGTTGATAAGGACCAAGACCTGGGGGCATCCAACAGTTATCAGAGTGTCCGAGCACTAAACATTCTTGAGTACACATTTCAGTGGCTTCAGCTAATCCTCGAGGGCCAAGTGGTCCATCTATGAAAGAATAAAAAATATTTATCAGGTATGGGGGTTTATTTGATATGTACAAATGCTTTTCAACTAAATGATTTACATATATTTAGGCATATTAAAAGAAACTTTTTGAATCAATACACAGTCAGTATTACAAATACATTTTTTGTAATTCTCATTGTAGTGCAGATCTATGCTAAAGAGAGACAGATAGTTTGGAAAGGTAAAGACGGAGCAAAATTTGTTTTGCAATTACACAGCTCACACAGGGTATCAAGATCACAAGATTTCAGAGGTGATTTTATGTAAAGCATGATATAATGAGCCATTTAGATTAACATGGTGAGTTGAGGTTAGCCGTATGAACCAAATGTGTAGATGGGGTTGGTCAAATAGAATTAATCCTGTTGTTCAGGGACATGAGCCAAAGATAAACATCTAACAAAGACCAGCAGGTTTACATTAAAAGGACATCTGATACAATGAAGTCGTTTATTTAATGGTATTGGATGATCAGATACCAACTTTAAATGAAAAAATAAAATACATTACATTTTTTAAAATGAGGTTACTCATGAGGCCAGAGGAATTGTGGTTGCTTTAATGTAAATAAATATAAGAATAATGTGATAGTATAGTTAGACATGGGGTATGCACTGCAAAAAAAATGTGTGATGCAGAACATTTCAAGAATCACATAAACAATACTTTCAGAGTAATAAAATATATTTGCTTGATCCTATTGCTTTTAGTCCAACCTCCCAACATTTGAAAAATTAGAACAAAGTGATCTATGCAAGTTAAGCATAAAAGGGCACGTGTATTTCCACAAGTAAAGCTAGCAAAGTACAAGTTAGAGCACAATCACCATGTTTATTTCTCCCAATGTAGCATTTTCCCCAGGAATCAAGAGTCATTGCGGTCAAAGGGGGGTGATGCAATTGTGCTGTGTCTACTGCGATTGTGTCCACTTTTTTTAAAACTACTAGCTTGAAAAAAGACCAATGTCAATCTGAAACGTTGCTAGTGCCCGGGTCAGAACCCATAACAAAAGCTTTTAAAGAATATATTGCTTATTTTGGTGCTGTTGATTTAAGATGATTTTGGATAGGCAGATGGATGTGACATGCACCTGTTATAAAGTGTACTTGGAAGGTGCTGACTAAAAGCTGTTGAGAACCATTTTCTCAAAAATAGGACACAATTGCACAGAAGTCTGTCTGGCCTCCCCAGTGTTTGGTGTCTGTGCCCAATTCTTTAGGTGCAAGTGTGCTGTACCTATTGACGCTAGGGGACGAAGGGAACCCTGGAGCTACCGTTTGGTCAGTAGGTGGCAGTAGCATCAGGATTCCCTTAAATCAATAAGTGCAGCGGGGTTTAATTGGGAATGTAAGGCAGGATGGACTGAGCAGCCCTGTTCACAAAGTAAAGTAGTACATTTTGACACAAGTGCCAATAATAAAAGTGGTTTACACACATCTAAATATAAAGAAATTATGGGGACTGCAACTGCACTTGTTGATGTATAATAAATAAGCCCTAAAGTATAGTAATACTATTGCAATATGTCAGGGATAAACACATTCAGAATTTTCAAGCATTTACTTGTAAAAAGATGCGTATCTGGTTGATATTCCCTTTCACTTTTAAAGCAGTTATCATCAGATGAGATTAATCAGACCCTTATTTTCTGAACATTATTTCCTTATTGGCATCCTAGAAGGCTAGATATCATTTGCTTAATCATAACCAATGACATTTAGGGCTTCACAAATCCTAAAACCAGGTTCACAGCAACTTCTACATGAATTTTTGATAAGGCAAGTAAAAGAGGCAAGATGTGAACTATGGTGATAATACCTACATTAAAAATAAATAAAACAATTATGAATGCAAAACACACAAGTCAAATTATATGATTTCTAATTTTATATGGCACAACCTTGTCAGCAGATTCCCGTAAGGAACTAATGACTAGCTACCGAAGCTAAAAAACAATAAAACAAGCAAATAACACACCTAGCAGATCTCATTATCAGCAGTTTTATATGATATTGTTATTGAAAGGTATTGCATAGATTTTCTTTTTTAAAGTTTATCCTATCTCCTTAACTAACATATAAATGTATATTCTGTGCGGGAGATGGAACAAGATTGTGGAAAGTTTTCCTGCATTTATAACCAAAAGTCTTATATTCACAAAAGAATCCTAAGTGTTGTCAATACCTGGTGGATCATTTTATTTACAAAGGGTTTAACAACTGCATTTCAACCTTTCCATGCTTCACACATTGAGCAGTTTTAAGTCATATGCTCCTGGCATCCTCTGTTGTTTTCACTTGTGCAAAATGCAGGAGATATATTTTCCAGGCTTGTTATTTCTAAGATATGCATTAGTTATTCAAACAGGTAAACTTGCTTTGAAAACAACTAAGCTGTCTCTGAATTCTGAATTCTTTTTTTTTCCCCACGTAGAAACTGAAATGTTTCCAGTGTTAGCCGAGTATTTATACATTCAAGCAAACTAAAGCCCCGCAGCAACAAGAGCAAGGGCACCATGACTTTGGGTACAAATTACAAGTAGACAAGATAATGAATATGTTTAGATGCAATAAATTAAATATCTGGCACAGCAAAGGAAAAAATATGGTATTAAGTCTGCATAATTATGCAAAAATGAGTAGTGAATGCACAAATATATAGCATCTTTGAGTTAGTGAAATTTGCTTTTCGTTAAACTAAATTACAATCATTTATAAAGTGTATCATTTTTTCTTAGTCTACACAACTATTTGACTTTTAAACACCACCTCCTCAAAAAAAGATTTCTTCAGCTCCTGCCAGCATAGAATTATTTTCAGATGTAATTTTTAAAAATATAATGGAAACAAATATAATATTTAATATCATTATAATTTGTAATAGAATTATGATAATAGTATGGGATCCATAATCTGTAAACCTGTTATCTGAAAAAACTCTCTCGTAGATTCCATTGTAATTACTGCATTTTTTTAAAAAAAGATCACCTTGTACTTGATGCCAACTAAGATTAAATACATCCTTACTGGAGGCTAAACAATTCTATTGGGGTTATTTAATGTGTAAATGATTTATTTATGGACCTAGTATGGTGATCGAAATTACAGAAATAATGAATTTTTACTTACCAAAAATGAATTTTCCCTTAGGACTTACATAAGAGATGTCCCTGATTCCCATAGGTAGATAAAAACACTGTCCCCAAACTTTAACCACACCCTCCACCCACCATCAGGAAGCCAGCAGTGCTTTACCATGCAATAACAAGTCATAAATATAGGGAGGGAAAATTATGCTGCCTTGGGGACTAAGGGAAAAGGAATTTTTGGTAAGTAAAAAATCATTAATTCCCTTATATCCCATCAGACAACACTTACATATGAAAATTAAGTAGCAGTATATTAGGGGGTGGGTAAGTAGAACAGTACTGCAGCTCTCCTAAGTTTACCATAAAACTGTCTATAACAGAAGCCATGCTGAAACTGTGATATAGCTATGCTATAACCACAGCAATAGCAGTTACACTGCCACAAGTACTACAGCCATACCACTTCAATAAATGCTCCATAGCAGGAGCAGTACCCTGTTACACTGCACCAACAATCTACACTGTACCTACAGCAGTAGCCACAGCTATACAGTAACAATCTGCACTGCAACAACAGTGATATGCTATAATGCAGGTAAAGTCACCCTGCTCTGCAATGTATTTCAAGATCCACTGTAGCAACTATACAAGCTATATGCCACAGCTTCTGGATTACTGCCTCATAGTACTTTATAGGCTACAGTCACTAACGCATACTGTAAAAACAGCCTCATTTAGCGAAGGCTATACTATGGCAGTGAATCTTACTTTAATAAAGTCTACCTTGCAACTGCTGTAGCTAATACAGTATCTTGACAACAGGAACACTTGGCAAAAAGCAAAAAGAGAGCAACGGCAGAATAGTGGAGTGAAAGCCAACACTATACCCACACAACAGTTGTAATTCTAAGATAAACTTCTAGAGCAGTGATGCTCTTCAATATTCACAGTTTACCTGGAAAGGATAGAACTGCTATAACTTATACATATAGAAAATAATGCATAATTAGCTTGTGTTAGAGGTTACCAGCAACTGAAAAGGCATCTTCTGCAGTACCTTGTAAAAGCAACCATATAAATAATAACAATATGCTGAAGAGCAGGAGGATAGCACCATAAAATAAGTCGCATTGATGCATAGTATTAGAATATAGAATAGCTCTAGCTTACTATGTTGAACAGTACCCGATAATAACTAACAGTCATTAATATATTGCCTTAGCATTAGCTAGTACCATAGTGATTATGAGCTTAAAGAGACACCTATTATTTTCATATATTTAGGTTAGCATCAATAGAATGATATAACTGTGAGCTGCAAAATATAGAAACTGTACATTAATGTACCTTATTAATACATCAGTGCTGTCCAACTGGCGGCCCGCGACCCCCCTCTGTGTGGCCCCCCACCTGTCTGGCTGCTTTGATGGCTTACTCTTGTGTAAGATCTAAATGGTATCAGTACTGAGATTAACTGCCCCCCCCTGCATGGTTCTCACCTGAGATTCAGGCTGTAATCAGGCTGCATTGTTTAAATATGTAATCCCTTGTGTTGTTCACACCTTTTAATCTCTGCATTGTTCACCCCCTTTAGTGTTCACACCTCAGGCTCAGGCTGTAATCACCCCCATTGTTCCCCTGTTCACACCTCAGGAAGAGTAGAAACCCACAAATAATCCCTGCACACTACAAAAAGAACATTTACTGAGGTGGTACTTCGATTAAAAAGTTTTTTAATATATAGTTATTGTGCAGACTGTAGCAGTCTGTGTGTGCCATACACACAAGCATCATAGGGCAAGCAGAGTATGGCACACACAGGCAGGGTAGGGAAGGCAAAGTATGGCACAAACCAGCCAAGAATGGCAAACACAGTGAAAGTATGGCACACGCAGGCAGGGAAGGCAGAGTATGGCACACACAGGCAGGGTAGGGCAGGCAGATTATGGCACACACAGGCCAAGTATGGCACAAACCAGCCAAGAATGGCACACACAGTGAAAGCATGGCACACAGGCAGGGTAGGGAAGGCAGAGTATGGCACACACAGGCAGGGTAGGGCAGGCAGAGTATGGCACACACAGGCAGGGTAGGGCAGACAGAGTATGGCACACACAGGCAGGGTAGTGAAGGCAGAGTATGGCACACACAGGTAGGGCAGGCAGAGTATGGCACACA
This sequence comes from Xenopus tropicalis, assembly GCF_000004195.4. Taxonomy (NCBI): domain Eukaryota; kingdom Metazoa; phylum Chordata; class Amphibia; order Anura; family Pipidae; genus Xenopus; species Xenopus tropicalis. Next base: position 129,099,152 of record NC_030678.2, on the reverse strand, counting down.
CAGACAGGGTAGGGCAGACAGAGTATGGCACACACAGGCAGGGTAGGGCAGGCAGAGTATGGCACACACAGACAGGGTAGGGCAGACAGAGTATGGCACACACAGACAGGGTAGGGCAGACAGAGTATGGCACACACAGGCAGGGTAGTGAAGGCAGAGTATGGCACACACAGACAGGGTAGGGCAGACAGAGTATGGCACACACAGGCAGGGTAGTGAAGGCAGAGTATGGCACACACAGGCAGGGTAGGGCAGGCAGAGTATGGCAGGTTTTTGCTGTACTACAACCATTAATATGGGTATGGTCATGTGATAACATGGGTGTGGTTTCAAGTGGGTGCAGTTTCAAAAAGGGGAGTGGTCAAATCTGGCTTCCATTATCGGCCCTCCACCACGTAGGTCGGAAAAATTCCGGCCCTCGGTACAACAGAAGTTGGACAGCACTGCATTAGCCTATAACTAAACAGTGCAAGGTAATAGTGACTACATGCTACAGGCACATATAGTATTATCTACCAGATAGATTCAGTAAAATGCACTGGGGAAAAAAGTGTTACTAAATTACTATAATTTTTACTGTTATATTGTCAATGTAATGATTAGTTCTAGCGATACACATGATTTAAATGTAATGAAAAAATGAAACATACCATTAAAAATATAGTATGCAAAATGTCAACACGCTGCTCATATGTACTGTAACAGTGGCCTGATGATTGACGCAATACTGACGCAATACAAATATAATATCAATTGACAGAACAAAGAACCATACTTTAAAAGATAATATATATTGCATTGAATTTGCGCTTAACAAAAGGGTTTTGCCCCAAATATATTGCATGAAATGGCACAGTAAATGTACATATGCAGGGAAAGATGCCCTGCAGTTGAGCCTTTTGTTCAGCATATAATGTTGAACAAACATGTAAAATCAGCAATCCAGGAAAATCAAACTGTAGCAGGGATGCACACAAGACAATAAACTGCGAAATTTCCATAGGAACTACAAAATATACCCAGTGAAATAATAAGGGGTGCATGTGTCCATAGAATTAGGATAATGAGAGGCTGCAAACAGCAGAAATAATGAAATAAAGGTTTATACACAACCTCGCAATTCTAAGGAGCTGCAAAATACAGTTTAATGGGTATTTACAGCAGTGCATAGTAATTACACGAAGAAAGAACTGCGGGAGTGCAGACATTATCAATAGATGGAGTAGATGAACATAGTTGCAATGATTAACTGCAAATAAGCATCCAATATTAACATACAATATAGCTGCAACACAGATTAACTGCAAAGGTGCACACAGAGTATTACTTAGCAGCTGTAATCACACAGCAATGACAAACCGCTGCGGTGCACACTCTATTAAAATGCTACATTTCTGTGCCCTACAGCACTGATGAACTGCAGAAGTGCACACCCAAGTAGGGTGCTAAGAAGCTGTAACATAAATACAGGGAGCATCTCTGCAGTTATTTTTATGTATAATGTAGCTTCTATGTGATGTGCACAGTGTTACAGTAAATTAACTTCAACCTTACAGCAATGACAACTGCAGAAGCGTACACAGTATCAATAGTAGCTAAAGTGCAGACATGCTGCAAATATGCACAGAATATAGTGAGTGACTGCAACATTATAGCAATTATTAACCTTAGATCTAAGAACAATATTAATATACTGAGTAGCAAGCTACACAGGTGCATAGATTACAGAAAAGATGCTGCAGAAGTGCACACAGCTAAAATAGTGAGTAAATGCTACATAATAAAGTAACTGCAAGAGTGTGCAGGATATTTGAGTATTTGCAGCATGGAAGCAAGCAAAGAAAACTGTAGCAGTGCACACAGCAATAATATACTAAGTAGCTGCAGGTTGTGGTTAAAATTTGTGGGCGGTGTTTTTTCCTACCTATGGGAATAGGGGACATCTCATTTATAAGTGCTGCCTGATGGGACGTAAGTGAAAGACCCCAGGACTCAAGCTTTCTGGATAACAGGTCTCATACCTGTAACATGTGTACAGCATACTGTGCTCTCTAAACATCTATATAAAAGAAATATTTCCATGCCTCATGTTTTACAATTATAGAGTACAGTATTTTCTGGCCTACCAGTAACTGGAAAACTCTTGTATGGTGTGTCTTGATGTTTAATGCTTCACTGCTTTTTGTACTGTTTCTGGGAGCCCCCTTTTACTAAGATGTAATTGTCCTTAACCTCAGTACCACTTAAAAGAAATGCAGCATGAGAAATACGGTACCAAAACCCAGCAGCAGAAAGGGAATTCATTCAGGCCTGGTTCCAAGAATGCAACAATAATAAAATCAATGGAGATGGGAATATCAGTCTGTTAATTACCAGGACCAGCTATGCAAGATAAATAAAAAGTTAGTTAGCTTTTATTTCAGTGTATAGAAATATTGCATAGACATCCACAACAGAACTCAAATTCCATCATGATGACATGGCGGAATATATTAATATTCTGCAAGCAAGCATAAACAGAGTTCCTTTACAACTTAAACTGTTTAGCAGATTGGATCACCACAGGGCTTGCTAAGCACTAAAAAAAATAATGGTTAGAAATACATTGAGAAAAGTGTTTTTGTTTAGTTTTGTTTTTTGATACCAAAGAGAAATTTCTGCAGGCAGTGAGACCTTCAACATCTGGGTGAACCCATCTAGTTTTATGCAACAACTATGGCTAAAAGGCAGGTAAAAAAATGAGAGTATCAAGAAAGAATGATACAAGCAATAATCATGCGTATATTTTGGATATGTATATATAAACAACAAGGTGAAGAAATACAAAACACACAGGCAATCCAGACCCTTTTATCTTTCACCTTTCAATTGTGGGTTAAAAAAATAAAATGAATATAAAGCAGTAGCTCTGTGCGTTATTCTTCTAAGAGGTAGGAAAAACCTAAGATGGGTTAACAACGCATTTTAAGTAAAACAAATATGGTAAATCACCCAGCAGCAATTGAGGTACACAGAATAAAAGGAACCTACCATTATTATATTAAATTCAGAATACATGTAACAAATATAACTTTTACTCTGACCTTTATCAACAGGGCAAACACCCATCCTAGATAATTCAACATCTCATAAAAGCTAACATGCCTAAGGTGACATCACACAGGAATGCTTTGGGACAAGAAAGTTCACAAACTTGTAAGTAAATGTTCAAAATTGTTTCTTTTCTTTGAAAGGTGTTCTTAGGGGAAACCGAATGAACTCCATAAAGGCAGGCATTACCTTCTTTCCAAATAAAGGAGATTCAAAACCGTATGTAAGCTCTTGCTGTCAGGAGCACTATTTAGTTCACCGTTCACATTCAGTGCCACAAACAAGATTGTGGTGTACATGTGTGCATGTCCACAACGTGATCTTTAACCAGTGTAATGTCATGCAGGTGCATGATAAAATCTCACCAAGTTTAGTCGCCAAAATAAAAAACATTAATAACCATAAGTTCTAAATGTGCTATAATTTGCTATTTATGCCAGATTATTAAGCCTGCCTTTGACCTCTCTGATCACAGCTAGCAGGTGTTCCTGCCTGTTCTTCAGTGTCCTGACATTCAACCCAAAAAGCTGTGTGGCCTTGGCATATACCTGCCCATATCTGAACTCAAAAGCAGTTGCGTCACTGAGCTATTCTGGGGGGTCTAGTTGGTGTGATTGGTCCTGTGCTTACATTATGTCTCCTCCTTTAACATTAAAAAAAAAAAAAAAAAAAAAAACATACTTTATTGAATAAATTCATAATCAGTCATCAGTGGGAAACAAATTGTTTAATTTAAAATGAACATTCAAAATCACCAATTATACATCAAACAATGGCTTTCAAGGCTACCTAACACATTAACCAATAGTCAGTATCCATAGCAGATATAAAGGGATTTGGAATCAGTATGTTCTCAGACAATATTCTATTAGTTTTAACCTTTCCCCCCAGCCTCTCTCAAGTCTGAAAATGTGTACAGGATTTTACAGGATTTAAGTTGTATAATAACATCTGGGGAATTACAAACCTTGATAAAAACAAAGAACCCTGATAAAAACCAAGAACAATGACAATACACAAGGAAATGAGACGTTGTAAAAACAACTACTACTATGGAAAGAATTAAAGCCTATAAACAAGGCAACATATTCACAGATAAGTATAGCTTAATACTAACAGAAACTACACAAAGAGAATATTTTTACTCAGACAATGGGGCATCCCACTGTTCATACTGGGTATGGAGAATGAGCAGTGGAAATTAAGAGGGACTCGCAGAATATCAGACTTTTTGCAGAATAAAAAAAATCCATTAACAGCAAATCACTGAAATCTGTGAAACTGGTCTGGAATTTCAAAAAGGAAAATCAGTATGGTTTGTTACATAAGGCTGATGTCAGACTTGGCGTATTGTAAATGCATTCTACCTGTGCCTACACTCAAAGTCTTGCATTCTATGCGTATTTCAGCTACATGTGCCTGCACCCGAGCGTATTCCATTCATTCGGGTGCAGGCACAGGTAGGACACATTTACAGTAGCGGGGCGTATTCTCAGCAAGAGTTTTTCAGATCGCATAAAGAGACTGATAAGCAAGCAAGGATCCGACGCTGTTTACAAAAGGACTCCCGATGGGCGCAATTTTTATGGCGTTTGTGAGTTTAAACTTTTAATATGTTTTAGAATAAAGTTTTAGGATTTTACACATGTCCGTTGTATATTTGTCCAGCAGCAGGAGAAAGTGGAAAAAGAGAAGCTGGGAGTTATAGTTCAACCACGAGGGAATTTGTTACAAGCTCCAAGACCACAGTGTTGGTCTGTAAGTATATGCACAATTGGCTAAGGATAAAAAGAAGTCACGGAAGAGTGTGAAATACGGAAATTCACTTATTTAAATAGACACGAACTTTAAACATTTCGCGGTGGATTGTATTTATGTGTTTTCACAGAAAAGTGAAGTAAATTTAGTAGTGGTGTTCACTAGATTTGTTTTAGATATAAACACGTTTTAGAGGGGTGATTATTAATATCTCATTACTGTATTACGCTTTTTTTTTTTTTATTATTTATTTTACTTTACCCCATAAGACCTCATCTGAGAAGTCTGGACAGAGGAGGGCGCTCCAGAGTTAAGTATTTTTTTTCCGAGAATATGCCATGTCTGACATCAGCCTAAAGTTTTAATAGTGGAACATTGCTTTAAGCAAAACAACTATAAAAGCATTACACCAAAAATATATAGTGCCCGAACAATCCAGAAAGTGAATCACTTAGATCTAGGGATGAGCGAATCTGTCCCGTTTCGCTACGCCATAAAATTTGCAAAACAGCAAGAAAATTCGCGAAATGGCGAAAAATTCATGAAATGCATTTGTCGCCAGCGTCTTTTTTGTCGCCCATGTCTATTTTTTGACACGACTGTGCCCAATTTGACGCACGACAAAAAAAAAATCTGCGACAATTTTTTCCAATGACGAAATGCGGAAATTCGCTGCGGGTTCATGCCTGGCAAAAAATTAGCTCATCACTATTTAGATCACATCCACCAAATGCTTAAAAATATCCCTATCCCTTAAAAACACATGGGCAAAACCTGTGAGAGGGACACCTCATGATATTATCCGATATTATCAGAGCATTGTAAAAACACTGTCTGAGATACATCATAATGTTAGTCAATAGAGAAATACAAATTGTACCCACTGCTGCAGCTTCAATAAGACTGACCCAATCAGACTTGCTCCAATGCACTTACAGTATGTTATCTTCACATCCATTTGGTGGATGTAATAAATGATAATAGCAATAACTTGTGTGCAAGTTATTACCTGCCTGGATAGCAGTCATCCTCTGTGCCTGATCTTTCATCCTTTATTCTCAATTAAATGTATGTGTGTCAATTGATGTAGGAGAACCCTGGAACTATCACCACCTCTAGGGTCCCTACAGGGGCCAAATGATGCTGCAAACTTGTGCCTAAAGAATCAGGCAGAGATGCCATTTTTGACCACAGTGTTGTAAATGACATCTGAACAGCAACAGTTTTCAGCACCGTTGCATTTTTAGTGCAAAGATCTGCTGAAGTAGTACAGGTATGAGATCCCTTATCCGGAAACCCATTCTCCAGAAAGTTCAGAATTATGGAAAGGCCATCTCCCATAGACTCCATTATAAGAAAATAATTCTAATTTTTAAAAATGATTTCCTTTATCTTTGTAGTAAGTAAACAGTACATTGTACTTGATCCCAACTAAGATATAATGACTCCTTATTGGAGGCAAAAATCCTATTGGGTTTATATGATGTTTAAATGATTTTTTTAGTAGACTTAAGGCATGGAGATCCAAATTATGGAAAGATCCCTTATCCGGAAAGACCCAGATCCTGAGCATTCTGGATAACAGGTCTTATACCTGCACTATCAACAGATAGTGAAAAAAATGTTTTCCCATGACAGTATCCCTTTAATATGTATAGACTTAAACATCCACTGAGCATAATGGATTGTTTTATAAAATGTGATATGAACCAAGACCAAAGATTACACAACTTCCTCAAATCTATGAACCTTTGAGATGCATTGTTAAAGGAACAGTAACACCAAAAAATCAAAGTGTATAAAAGGAACTACAGTATAATGTACTGTTGCAACTGGTGTATTTGCTTTAGAAACATTACTATAGTTTAGTAAATGAAGCTGCTGTGTAGCCATGGGGGCAGCCATTTAAAAGAGAAAAGGCACAGGTTATATAGCAGATAACAGATAAGTTCTGTAGAATACAATGGTGTTTTATCTGTTATCTGCTATGTAACCTGTGCCTTTTCTCCTTTTTCCAGCTTGAATGGCTGCCCCCATGGCTACACAGCAGCTTTTTATATAAACTTTAGAAGTGTTTCTAAAGCAAATGTGCAAATTTTACCAGTGCAGGGCAACAGTGCATTGTATTATGATTACTTAAAAACAATTTTATTTTTTGGTGTTACTGTTCCTTTAATCAGACACAAATTGCCCTAGGTGTGGAAAGCATTTTGGTGGTGTTCTTTTATTTTTTCATGTAAACTGTCCATAAAGAGTGTTAACATTTCTATGCTCTGTTAGTTCCATCAGATAACAGTATTTTACTGTTTTTCTTAACACAGCAGATTTTGTTGAAAGCATCATAAACTTTGGCCTTACTGTTGGCATCTAATATTCTAATAATGTGTGCATAAGAAATTACTTAACAACTTACTGTGAAAGTAACAAATACATACAGTACATCAGCTCTACTTCATATGCACATCACCTGTCCTATTCTCAAATGCACCAGCTGGTGTGAGATTACATTTCCTTGAAGGTTATTTTGTCCTCCACTATTCAGCATGTTGGACTTTTACTATGCTTAAAAATTACATACGTTTGCTCACTGAGTCTTGTCCAAAAGTAAATAAACTATATATATGCATGGGTTTTATAGAATAGCTGAATCTAGAAACATCTTAACTATTAATAAATAAAATACAAATAGATTTCTACAAAGTAAGCACCATGATTAATCCTAAGTAATACTATAATACAAATAAGTTTATTGAAGGGCACAAAAACAATCATTCTTTCTTCTTTTAAACCCTATATTTAATTGAAAATAGTACAAAGACAACATATCAAATGTTGAAGCTGAGAAATGTTATTGCTTTCATCACCTCTTCTTTTAACAATCCGCTTTAAATGTTTGGGAACTGAGCCAACTAGTGATAAGCAAATTTTTTCGCCAGACATGGATTTGCAGCGAATTTCCGCATTTCGCTATTTGTGAATTTTTTCAGCGAAACTTCAGTGCAAATTCGCAGCGCGGCAAAATTGGGCGTAGGCATGTAAGATTGGACGTGGCTATGTCAAATTTGGGCGTGTCAAAAAAACGTGGACCACAAAAAAAAGCCAGGTGCGACAATGTTTCACCAGGCATGGATTTGCGGCAAATTTCCGTGTTTCACGAAACGGATGAAAAAATTTGCTGCTGAGAAATTAGTTGCGCGTCCAAAAATTGTTGGGCAAAAATTGACGCGCCAAAATTAATAGTCGCGCGCATCAAAAGAATAGTCGCAGGCATAAGAAAAATAGTCGGGGCTTCAAAATAAATAGTTGCTCGTCAAAATAAATAGTCGCGCATCAAAAGAATAGTATTGCGTCAAAAGAAATAGTCGCAGTGGCAAAATAATAGTCGTGCGTCAAAAAATTAGTCGCAGGCGTCAAAAAATTAGTCGCAGGCATCAAAAGAATAGTTGCAGGCAATTAAAACATTTTTTACACACAACATTTTCGCAGTTTCGCAAATCTTTTGAAGGATAGGGACAGATTCGCTCATCACTACTACAGAGCCGTTTATCAGAAGAGGCATTATTTCAGCAAGACAGTGCTAAAGACATTATTGGCGCCTTCACTTACCTAGACACAATGTGCAAAGCACAATTGTCATGTGCTTTTCCAATATTGCACAGTTTTTTCCTTTTCCCCCAGAATTCCAATGTCATTGCAGCCATAAACTAGCAATTAATGTGACACAATTGTGCTTTGCCTACTGCAGTTGCTTTGATTTTGCCGAAATAGATAAAACTGCACGCAAGTGTGCTACACCTAATGACAACAGGTGCTGAGGGTACCATGTAACTACTGCCTGGTCAGGGCACAACTCTGACTCTGAGCTGTGAACAATGCAGGGTCTTACAGGCGTGTACAACATAGGGGGCTGCAGGGGTGAACAATGCAGGGGTTTACAATCTGAAACAGAGGTCTAAATAATGCAGGGTACAGTTGATCTCAGTGCTGATACCTTTTAAAGCTTACACAAGGCAAGCAGTCACAGCAGCCAGACTTAATTGCAGGAGCCACGCCAGGTGACCTGCAGGCTGGCAGTTGGACAGCACTGGTCTCAAGACCCTGCAAGTGTGAAAATGCTAGGTACAAAAACACAAGCAATTTATAATATTGTTTACCCACAATCCAGCATTTTCTACAGTATCTATCTTTATCAATAATAAAAAAAGTCAATATTTACTTCAGCAAATCCAGGTGAAAGCTTGCCTGGGTGCTTGTATATGAACAGTCACCACTGTAGAAATCCATACTCACAGGACTTATGAACTGAAAAGGTGATTTATTTGAGAACAAACCTAAGGCCTTGTACACAGTATCTAAACCCACAGAAAGATAATAGTGCTATCAAAGTATCTGCTAACAAAGAATTCCAGTTTTCATGCAACAAGTTGAACAATTCTGAGTTTTTGCGACTTTTCTGCAAATTTTACAGCACATGCTTTTTCATTTCAGAGTTTTTGATAAATGACAGACACTCGTAGATTTAGTAGTTTATTCAAAATCTTTAAAATAAAAAAAGAGAAAAGTTAGAGTTTTAGTAAATCTGCTCTATAGTGTACATTGTATGACAATGACAAAGATAGAGGGCAGATGTAGAAAAAATTGTGAATACTAAAATTCAGACTAATCATTACCCTGACTTTTTCCACAAACATTTTACCATTCATTAACAACTAAATGATACATTGTGAATGTCAAAAATTAGGTGAAAATACAATTACAAATATAATTATTGATAAATCTACCCATTTGAGTTTGTGCTAGCGGGATTTTAAATGCAATAACTCCTGCCAAAAATGTAAATGCTTTCTATGAGTAGGTGAGCAGAAAATGTGCTCTTAGAAACTCAATAGTGGTCAGGAATCCTGTAGAGACTTTTTTACATGCCTGAACACTTCTGTGTTTGTAAGTGCAAGTATGAATACATTATTTTATTAAAACAGTTATAATTAGTGATAAGCCAATCTGTCCTGTTTTGCTTCGCCGAAAAATTTGTGAATCTTTCAAAGATTCTCAAAATGGTGAAAATTTAGCTAAAATGTTGCACATCAAAAACAATGGACAATTTTTTTTTTTTAGCCAGGCGTTTTTTATTATGGATGAGACAGTTTGTTTTTTTTAGGCGGGTCGTTATTTTCATTATGGATGAGACAATATTTTTTGCCGCTCTGTGAATTTTTCCGCTCATTTCACGAAACAATCCGCCAAACTTGAATCCATGCCTGCCGAATTATTGCACCCATCACTAGTTATAATATGCACAATAGGGTGCACTCTGTGTTTTACATTTTACATAAAATTTTTCCCAAATATTGAAAATGCTGAACCAGGAACTGAGTCTAAAATAAAATTACACATAATGAAGTATAAGAAAAATAAAGGAATTAGATTAACATTTACTTTTTCTTAAATACTAGCCTATTAAAATAAAATAATTTTGATTACTTCCTACAAATATGATAGTTTTCTTGATACATCATCATTTACTGTGGTATTGCTTGTGGGGGTTTCTTTTGCTTTTTATCCTAAAAAATGCGGTTAGTGAGCACTTACTGCCTCATACTGATCAAGCGACATATTTGATTAAGTAAGTTGAGAGATATACGTCTATCCAAATGTCTGCCTCAGCATGTCCTGCAGCGAGGCACAGAAGCCAGCACAGCTATATGCACATACTGCATATTTAAAAGTATACATCTGGGATTCACCTGTCCTTCTTTACAATTTTAACACTTATGAAGTGACTTTGCGCAGCAGATGTTGCCTTGTGGGCATCTAATTTACTAATGGTATATGCATGTGCATTTCTGCTTCTTTCAGGTATTCAATAAGCAGAAAATGCTCAATTAGGGATGCAAAAAAATTAAATCACTCGTAAAAACTGGCTTGGAACTGGTAGGTGGTATGATAAATACATAATTCAATTAGATAACTATAAATACTCTTTATAACCCTTTCCAACATTTTGAATATGTACAGTATTTATTTAATCATAACCATGGGTAACTTTTAAAAGATAATACATAAATTAATAGCTAAAATGTAATGATCTGCATTCTCCAGTTTACATAACTTATTTTTGATGTTTTTTTACGAGTATTATCTACTATTTTTCATGTTTCTGCTTTTATATAAACAAATATATTTTTCTTTGTAGCGTATTCAAAGGTTTCAAATCTTGTTTCTCAAGTCTTCATAGGGAACGGATACAATCAAACGAACCAAAATATTTTCTACAAAGCACTAAGGTATGATATCTTTTATATCAGGAAAACCGCGCTTCATAAAATAAGGTAAGTTTTTACTATCGAAATAAATTGAGATCATTAAATGAAGTTGTGAAGTACTAATAATGCCCAGTAAATCTGAACGTATTAATGCTGATCAGCTGAAAATGGATGCCCAAAGTGTATGTTTGTGAGAATTTTATTTATAGCTAGAGGTAGAAGTTGGAAACAGTTGGTAATACTTAAATATACACTTCTCTTGAGTACATGTTTTATTTTGCTGCTATGGTAGATTAACTGTTCATACATGCAAATATGCATTTGCTTTGGATTATAACTATGTTTTTACATTATTTTTAGGTTGCTGAGAATATAGTGTACAAGTGTTAAGGGTTAACAATGAAATCGCAGCAGGACAGAATGAAGACAAAGTGCCCAGAAGCTACTGTAAGTACACACAAGTGTCAGGGCTTTTAGAAGTACTACAGAAATTAATTTATGATATAGCACAAGGACATCTATATATAGATGGAAAACAGAGGCTTATTTTGCATCGAACCCTCAAAGGTCTAGGTATTGCTACTCATGAGAAGGTCAAGATTGTCTTATAAATAAGTCTTGGTAAGTCAAAGCTGCAGGCCTCAATAAATTTCAAGACTGTAAGAAAGTCAAGAAATATTGGAAAAGATATTCAATTGGCTGGACCATTAGTATTTTTCATAACTGCTCATGTTGCATTTTTTGCCTTTAACTATCTCCTTCTAGACCACTAGGAATGTCTAACTTTTTACTGCAATTTAATGGAATATGGTCATGGGAAAACACATTTTTTTCCAAAATGCATCAGTTAATAGAGCTTCTCCAGCGGAATCCTGCATTAAAATCTGTTTTTCAAAAAGACAGATTTTTTTTATATTTAATTTTGAAATTTCACATGGGGCTAGCCATATTCTTCATTTTCCAGGGTGTCACTACCATATGACCTGTACTTTGATACATTTTGTTCATATTTTACTTCTGAGCTGCGAGTTGAAGTGATATCACCCCCGTCCCAGCAGCCGATCAGTAGATCAACAGGAAGGGAGCAAGATAACAGCTCCCAGTAGATATCAGAATAGCACTCAATAGTAAGAAATCCAAGTCTGGCTTTGGACGCCTCCAGTTATATGGAGTAGGAGAAACCGTAAGTTACCTGAAAGCAGTTCTAATGTGTAGCGCCAGTACAAAGTACATATAACTATATAAGCTAATGAACAGAGGATAAACACAATTACTGGATTATGATCATCTGGCATTGCACTCTCTATTTTTTTAAATGTAAATAAATAGCTGAATTCTTAGCTTTTATTTATGCATGCTACTCCCATTGTGTGTGAGTTTATTTAGAAGTCAATGGGAGTTGTCCTTGGCACAGTCAAGCCATATTTTCAATTTGAGATATTTGAGCTTTTCTGTGTTTTTTTTTTTTTTTTTGTTCAAACGTGTTTTCTATATTAATAAATAAGCAAGCATTTAGGTTATTCGAATTAGAAAAATCACAAACTCTAAAATTGATAAATAAGCAATGGTCCTATATATATTTAATAATGGGTGAGTGCAGAGGAACTCTTATTTCTGGCTATATTGTTTGTGGGTATTAACTTTTCTTTTTTTTGTAACTTAAGTTTTTATTGTCTATGAAGATTCTCATTCATCCAGGTCATGATATACAGTATCTAGTAGAATTAAGTCTAAAACAACTGGACTTTTCTGAGTTTTTCTTGAAAACGTTTCACCACTCATCCGAGTGGCTTCTTCAGTTCAAATGACTGGTAGGGCCCAACATAGGCGGGCAAACTCCTCAGGACAAGACTCAGCGGTCTATCTACACCTCAAAGAAAAAGGTCACTCTTTTGAGGACAGTAACGTGCATATTTTGGACCGAGAGGACAGATGGTTTGAAAGAGGTGTGAAAGAGGCCATTTATGCCAACCTGGAAAAACCATCCCTGAACAGAGGAGGGGGCCTGAGACACCGCTTGTCACCAACATACAATGGCGCGTTGACATCCTTACCCCGGCAGTTTCACAACAGTTCACACTTCCAGTCATGTACTTTGAAGGATTAACACCTTCATCAATGAGAATCTTGGTACCATTGTGATTGGATCATACCTTCTTACACCTGTCAGTTTCAGCTAACACCTAACTGAACAAGTTCAATGGAACCATTGTGATTGGATGTCTGTGACTCTACTACCATCAAGAGTTTAAATACCGGGGAATTCCCTACCAGTCATTTGAACTGAAGAAGCCACTCGGATGAGTGGTGAAACGTTTTCAAGAAAAACTCAGAAAAGTCCAGTTGTTTTAGACTTAATTCTACTAGTTAAGTTTTTATTGAGTTTTTCAGTGTTGAATATACAACTGATGGATATGTGCATTATGTCCGCATAGTATGACAGTGGTTCAACAACTTTTCAATATTGAAACATTTTCATAACATGAAAACAGATAAGAAGAATAATTAAAATAAAAATGATAAGGAACAGAGGAGATAAACAATGGTTTATGGGTTAAGGAGATCCTCTTGAGGGTTTTTGTAGGGTTTCATTGTTTGTTGGCCAATAATTCCCAAGGTGCCCATATTTTAAGAAACTTGGGGGTTTTATTTGTCAATCTGGCAATTCCAGCTTCAAATGCTTTATTTGAGTCCACTCTTTTTTTTATATCGGCCAGTGTAGGGGGAGAAACTGTTTTCCATTTTGCGGCTATAGAGATTCGGGTAGCCGTTAATATGTGGTTGATAAGCGCTTGATTTGACTTGCTAGTCTTTGGAAGTGGCTTGCCCAGCAGAAAGGTGGTTATATCTAGTGGTATGGGTGCTCGTAATACCTTTCCCAGTAAGTCTGATACTTCAGACCATAGTGGAGATATCAGCGGGCAGGACCAGAAAATGTGTGGGAGAGTGCCCTGTTCTCCGCAGTTTCTCCAGCATAGTGGGGAGTGGTCAGGGAACAGAGTATGGAGCTTAGCTGGAGTATGGTACCAGTACATGAGTATCTTATATATATGTTCTTTTTGTCTAGAGCAAGTAATCATTTTTTTTGCGTTTCCCCATATAAGTGTCCATTCCTCCTCCGTCATGGGTTGGGGGAGATTGGAGTCCCATTTATTCATATATGGGTGTATAGTGGTGGAGTTGGCTTTGGGCTCAGAAAGAATTTGGTAGATTCTAGAGATTAGCCCCTTTTGTGGGAGACCCTTCTTAGCAATTGTCTCAAAAAGGGTTGGGGAAGTTAATTTAGCATGATCACTATATGGTTTGGTGAAGTGCCTCAGTTGAAAATATTCGTAGAGGGTTAGCGTGTTTAGCTTTAGCTCTTCAAATGGTTTCATCACTCTAGTAAGAGGGTTTAATATCTGCTACCATTTGAATCCCTGAGTCTGTCCATTTTCTGATGAATTGGGAGTGCATTCCAGGTTGGAAATCTGGGTTATTTAAAAATAGAGTATTGAGTGGTTTAGCTGAGATCAGTCCACATTTCTGTCTAAGCCTGTAGAGATGTAGCGAACTGTTCGTCGGAGAACTAATTCGCACAAAAATCGGGTGTTCGCAAGTTCGCAAACTTTTAGCGATGTTCGCAATTTTGGGTTCGCCTTAGCTGGAGCCAAATTTTGACCTCTCACCCCAGAGCCAGCAGATACATGGCAGCCAATCAGACAGCTCTCCCTCCTGGACCACCACCGGACCACTCCCTTCCATATATAAACCGAAGCCCAGCAGCCATTTTACATCTTCCTGTGTGTGCTTGATGAGTTAGCATAGGGAGAGAGCTGTGCAGGGGTTTGAGGGAGAGTTTAGGTAGCTTTGCTGACTAGTAATCTACTTTCTACTGCTCTGTATGTAGCTGCTGTGGGCAGCTGTCCTGCTGATCTCATCTGCTGTAACCCAATAGTCCTTGTAAGGACTGCTTTTATTTTCTGATTACTGTTACTCTTCTTTTCATTGTGTACTGCAGCTCCGTCTGTGTGTGTTGGAGACAGGTGTGCTGCTCATAGTAGTGCACTAAGCACCAACCACACATTCACATCATTTTTTTTTTATTTGTGTTTTTTTTACTTTGCTACTGTAATTTATAGAGCCGAGTGCTATTAGTCTAGCTGTGGAGGACTGGTGTGCTGCTCCTAGTAGTTCACCCCCAGCACCAACCAGAGATCACTTTTTTTTTATTAATTTTTTTTTTTTTTTAAATTTAACTTACTGTTCTTTAATGTGTCCAGTGCTGTTTGCTGTTATTCATAGTAGTGCACCAAACACGTTACACATAGTAGTGACATTGCATTGCAATAAAATCACCTGAGCGATGTTTTTCCACCAGCAATAATATATTCCGTATCCACTACTGCAGCGTTTTGTCTTTGCGTGTGAACCGGCCGTAACCTTTACACGACTTGATTGGCATGTAGACGCCTGACGTTTTAAAGCAGCTTATTACACAAGTTTAGAAATGTAGTGTGATTTCTGCCCTTTACAGCACAAAACGCAACGCTGTGTCAACAACGTATCTTTCAGAGAAATTTTTGCCCTTGATCCCCCTCCGGCATGCCACTGTCCAGGTCGTGGCACCCTTTAAAAAACTTTAAAATCAGTTTTCTGGCCAGAAATGGCTTTTCTAGTTTTTAAAGTTCGCCTTCTCATTGAAGTCTATGGGGTTCGCAAAGTTCGCAAAAGTTCGCACTTTTTGGCGGAATTTCGCGAACTTTTTTTGTGAGGTTCGCTACATCTCTATAAGCCTGTACCAGATTGACAAGGTGTGTCGTGTTGAAGTCAGAAGGGTGCCTTTTTCTATTGTGCAGTGGGGGAGTGCCCAGATAAGATGATTCAGATAACCTGTTTGAAGCACATCATTCTCGGTATGGCCCCATATAGAGTTAGGTGATCTATGGGTCCATGCCAATAACTGTCGGAGGTTGGGATTGGGGTACCTTGGAGAAATTCATTAAATAGCTTGACTAGATATGGGCCTAGTATATGTAAGAAGGCTTTATAGTATTTATAGGAAAAGCCATCAGGGCCTGGGGATTTGCCATTTGGCATTTGTTTAAGTACTGAAAGGAGTTCCTCTGTTGAAATAGCTCTATTTAAAGTTTGGTTGTCTTCATCAGTTAGTTTGGGGAGCTTTGCTTCCTTGAGAAATTTAGTGAGTGAGTCAGTATTTTGTGGGGGGGGGGGGTGTGGTACCTATGTGGGCTGGTTGTAGATTATATAGTTGTGTGTAGTATTTGTGGAATGTGTCCCCAATCTGGTCTTGGTTGTAAGTTAATTGACCCTCTGCTGTTTTAATCGTGGTGATTCTAGATTGTGTTATTTGATCTTTAAGTTTCCTGGCTAGAAGGGTGTGTTGCTTGTCACCTTGCTCATAGAACTTCTGTTTGGTTCACAGAATTGCTTTCTCTATATGCTCATGCTTAAGTGTTGAAAGTTGCTTTCTTATTGCTACTATTTGTGTTAGGAGTTGTTCTGAGTGGTTTTTGTTATAGTTAGATTCTAATGTATGAAGTTGGGATACTAGAACGTTATGTTCGCTATGGAGTGCTCTTTTCCGGTTGGTTGTTATAGCTATTATTTGTCCTCTTATGGTTGCCTTATGGGCTTCCCATAAGGTTGCTAAGGATTGGACTGAGCCTTCGTTTAATGTGAAGTAGTCTTTAAGTGCTTTTTCTAATTGTTGGACTGTGCCGGGGTCGTGTAAGATTGTTTCATTTAGGCGCCAGTGCGGTTCTTTTGGGGGCAATTTTACAAGGTCTAGCGTCAGGGTTATGGGGGAATGGTCGGACCATGTTATAGGGTGGATTTCAGTGGAGAAGGATAGTCGGAGGCATGGTTGTGACACAAAAATGTAGTCTATTCTAGAGTGTGTCTTGTAAACAGGTGAGTAAAAAGTGTAGTTGGCAGTTTTAGGGTGGTTTATCCTCCACGTATCGTATAGGGTGTTTTGGCTGATTAATTTCCTGAATTCTTTTGATAAGAAATGTGCAGATTTATCTGGGGAGGGAGTGCTACGATCTCTTTGTTGCGAAAATACTAAGTTAAAATCACCTCCCACTACCTGGTAAGCTGGTGTTTGGCTTGCACATTTGTTAAAGATTGTGCGCAGGAAGCTGATTTGACGTTTATTAGGGGAATATATGTTGCACAGGACTAATGGTGTATCCATATATTTCCCTACTAATAGTATGTACCGCCCATTAGAGTCACAATGCGTCTGGTCTACTGTCAGGGGACAGTCTTTATGGATTAATATTGCCACTCCAGCTGTTTTCGTGGGGGCTGAGGCATAGAATGCTCTTGTGTAGAATTTAGACTGCATGGGTATTTCTTCTATCCTGTGTTTGTATCCCTTTACTCTCTGCAGAAAATGACATGACTATATAAATAATAACATTAAAGAAAAAAAAAGAATCCTTTTCCCTCCTATTTTCAAACACATGAATGTGACACATTTAAAGGGTGCTTCCATTTTTTTTGTTCTAACACATTGATTGTTTCAGGTGAGTGGACAATGTTTTTGTTCCAAAGGCCATTAAATAATTAAAGGCCATAAATAATAAATGTTTGAAATGAATAGCTGCACAATCTGGGTACAGCATTGTCACAGGAATTTTCTTCGAATGAATCTGCATGCATCAATGCATTCTCAGAAATAATGTCTGCCCAGTGCGTGCGCATATGTGTGCGTTAAGATGATATATGTTGGGCTTTGGTCATGTTCCAGATAGTGAATTTTATCAACAAATGTACCAGAGAAAGGTTTTCTCTCATTTTACTCCAAAGGGCAACAGCATTCAGCTGTAATGAGGTAATTTTTTTTCCAGCCGTGCACATTTGCCGTCCTGTCAGGCTCAGTTGTTTAAACCTGGCACTATCCTTTTCCAAAGCGAGATAGACTCAATCACAGAACTATCAAAGACATTTCCCCACAACATCCTTCTAACACAGAAACAATCTTTTAAACATTAAAAATGTCCAGGCAGTCAGGGCTTGCAGGATGAAAGCTGCATGCTGATAAGTTGTTATATATTCCGTGTTGGCAAATGTTCTCCGTTTATACATATCATTTATTTCTTCTGCACCTGTTAACTAAGGGCAACGTAGAAGGTAGAATCACTTCCAAGGTTATGGAGAATTTTCAGAGAAAGGCCTTTTAAAATGGAATATGGAATGGTTTGCTGTACACTGTTTCATTCTGTGATTTATATTCATTTTTATGAGGAAACATGGTACCTATTTGGGTAGGAATTCCACGTGACTGCACAGCCCTTGCAGTTCACCAAGGCTTTTGAATATAGATAATTACAGTAAGATATATGCAATATGTGCACTATGATATGTGCACCATAAAACAATGAAGCTGATTTGTGGAAAATTAACTAATGATCTGCAAAGTGAATCCCAGAAGATTAGAGACAAGTTTTTTAAGTCTTTTTATACAACTTTTATATTGTGCGGTAAATTGCTTATTGCTGACCAGCCTTATATATGCAGCCCTATGAATTACATCTAAATATATTTGCAATTAATATATACAATCAAATATGTTAATAGAATTTATCTATCACAGGCTCATGTAACCATAGATCATGTACCTAGTATCCAAGCAGGCAGCATAATCAAATGCTCTCCTACTCATATTCTCTCATTTTGTTGTTTAACTTGACATATGTCTATAATTCATCATCTGATACTGCATTATGACAATTTTTTTTTATCTATCTAAGAAGAAATTAACTCTCCTGTCATACTCCAATTGATTCCCTGCAATTCTGAATATTTTCCCTACATTTCAGTGAAATCACTCTCATGAGGAATCCATTCTGTGCTACCAAAACTGGATACTACTGCCCCTACGTATTCATACTTTGGATCTATCCAATTATTTTCTACTATTGTTTATACTGCTTTGCGCATAGTCATTGAATTTGTCACTATATGACGCTGCAAACAGCTAGAGCTTCCTGAAGGCATCTTTTCCAAATGGAAGAAATGTATTCCAATATATACAATAAAATAATATTATGTACAGATCTGTTTGTCATTCCATTGAAAACAAAATGGTGGGAAATATCTAGAGAACAGTATAAGTGAGTAACATATAAATATATAAAAACAGTTTGGGAGACAACACTGATATTTAAAATCTCATTTGGCTGGGGGGGCTCACTTGTTTTTTTCAGGAATTGTTTGCCAGATAGGCAAGATTTATAAATCTAACTCGAATTTTCGATGTATGTTAAAACAATCCGATTTTTTTTTCTGAAAACTAATTTTATGTTTTTCTTCGACTAATAACATGTTGAACATACACTTCATGGACCCTCAGGCAGTGGTAAAGTTAAACAGTTTTATATCTTATATTCAAATCCTGACACATTTCGAGTAGTGGCACACATAATCACTTTTCTTTTGGGTAGAAGCTCTTTTGCAGGCCAAACTGCAATTATGTACTGTAGAGAGGATTATTAGAATTTATGAAGAGATTATAAGTAGATACTGAGGTTGGGGGAAGGCGTGCTGAGAAATATAGTTGTGATACCAACCTGGACATAGTAAGAAAAATGGGTTTGGCACACTGAAAAAATAGGCAGGATGCAGTTTTGGGTTATATACACTATACAAAGTAATATCAAATGTATGTTGCTTAATGCAACATTTTGAATAGTAATTGATTTTTGCTTGTGTTATTGGTACTGTATCAGCAGTATTATTGCTGAAGCACAGTTAAATAAATGACATGACTGGGCAGAAAATAGTAAAGGCTATACAGTGTTTTAAAAGGTTTAAAAACAAATGCAATGGAAGAAGTTATAGCCAAACAGCTGAAGCCATATAGGTAGAGATAGTCTTATAGCAGACTGCAAGGTGACATTCAAGTTTATTGAATTTGTATGCTACTGACCTACTAATGTAAAAAAAACATTTGGGGAGTCTTAGGGGCAGATTTATCAAAACCCGAGTTCGAATCCCGAATGGGAAAAATTCGGATTGGAAACGAAAATTTGTGAAGATCGCAAATATCCCGAAAATGCTTACGAAAAAATCGTATTAGTCACGAAAAAATCGTATTAGTCACGAAAAAATCGTATTAGTCACGAAAAAATCGTATTAGTCACGAAAAAATCGTATTGGCGATCCGAAAGTCACGTAATTTTCGTACCAAACCATTGCAAACAGCGGCAGTCTTTCCGAATTTTTTGCGCGGGCGCACAACTTTTCGCACAACTTTTTCGTGCGGCCGCTCGAAAAAATCTGGCACGAATCCGCTCGGCGCATTCAGACCCGTTCGGGTCTTAATAAATCTCCCCCTTAGTTATGAGAATTTTAATTAGTTATATAGTGAGCACTTGTGGGACTGCTAACACATAATAGATGCAAGTTTTAGAATGTTACTTATTGAAGTGAACCCAACCAGAATTAATGCTATGTTGTGCTACCCTAAACGTATCGCAAATCCTCAATGACCATGACATTGTCTAAACCTAGTCTAGGTCAATGAAGACTCTAAAGAAAATTGTACCACTTTCAAATGATCACTTCAGTGGATAGATTGGATGACTTGTTCTGTAACACAAAACAAATATGATTGTCCTTTAAACTGATATTAAACCTATACTGTTTATTTTTAATTCCTTAGCAAAAAATAAATAAGGGACAATCACATGGCCCTTGAGTTAGTTACATATTTTAAAAAATTGCAAGACATGATTGCATGTGCATCTCTTATTATTACATCACTCTTATTTATGTGCTCATTTTCTAGATTACATTAGAGTTGCATTTATGAAACTTAATTTAACTAATTCTCTTAAGTAATTTTTAATGACTAATTACACGAGAAACCACTTTTATTTGAAAATACTATGAATCAGTATATGTGTTTTTCCTCATTGCTTTATGTATAAAACTTCAGGTGAAAAGGGTGATTATTTTCAGAAAGACACAACATATTTTCTTTTCTTTCAGATATAGTTAACTACTATAGATTTTCCACTGTTGATAAAACTGCCTTGTTTATTGGGGAGCTCAGCAATTCTTTTCTGCAATTGAAGGAGCAATATAGTAGTGACAAGGGAGTACTGAAATATATGTCAGATACAAAAATCTACAATAACAAAAGTTAGACTTGCAATAAAAGTGCAAAATCAAAATGTCTGTTCTATTTATATTTATATGTACTTTATATATACACATTTTTTTCATATAAAAAAATATCAAAATGTAAACTTAAAGAAAGATAGAGTTGATAATGGTGTCTGTGTACCATATATAATGCATATAGTATTTCTCATAGTGTCTTGTTTAAGTATCAACTAATTCTTCATTCTTAACTGAATAGCTTTTTCTCTGTAATAAAGACATTGCATTGTGATTAATTACACTAGTATTAGTACATATTAATAATAAAACAACACTTTTTTCTGTACAAATGTCAAACACTTTAGTCATGGTGCTCCACATTATTGACCTATAATTAAAAAACCTATAGGTTCCAAGCATTTGCTACAATAGGTCCGAGAGAGAGAGGCATTCATTTATCAGTATCACAATTGGTAATTACACCCTAAACAATAGGACAACAGGAAAGATAAATAATAGAAGGGTATATCAGGAAACCAGGAGCAAAAACAATGACATAAACAACACATAAAGAGCAGAACAGAAAGAAACTTAAGGGGAAGACTACAAGAGAGTGGGAGAAATGGAAGTTAACAAGGAAGAGATTAGAAAGTTTTAGGTTTCTAAAAAAAGACCAATGAGTTATAGGGAAAACATGACTAACATCACAGGGAAACAAATACATCTGAAGAACAGAACGTAAGTAAAAACGTATTATTTCTATACCATCATCTTTTTCCTCACAGACACTTTGAAAAACCTTTATTTCTCTGGCAGCTCATGCAGCTATGAAAGGATTGCTGCTGGGTAAATGCCCCAGGGTTTACCTCCTATGCAGAAGAGCTGTTCAGTCACAAACCATCTGCATTGAGAGCCCATCTACGTTGTAGTTCTGGTCTTTCTTAGTGTTACTGCAAATCTCCTATCACTAGTATTGTCTCTGCCTATTGACTGGATGGTGGGACCTCGATACAGTAAACTAGAGGCCTTATGTGTAAGAAATTAACTCCTGGCACTGTTTTTCTTAAAATTGTATTATATACTTGGAGTATTTACAAGGTTCTCAGGGGGCAATATCTTTAATTTCTTTTTAAAACATCCACATATACATTACAAACGAAAAAGGCAAAGCAATACATATTTTAAATAGTCATCATTTAATGAATGGGCCATGTTTTCCTCTTGCACATTAAGACATTTAGAGTGTAAGATCTTCAACATTTTTCTTGGAGCTCTGCCACAGTCACTTCCTATCTACAAATAAGATGTGTATACTCTCAGCCTTTCAGAGTGGTGGTGCCATTAAAGTTACAACTCTTGCCTAATGTCTTCTGTTAATCTTTCTTCTCCCTATTATACAGTGGTGTGAAAAACTATTTGCCCCCTTCCTGATTTCTTATTCTTTTGCATGTTTGTCACACAAAATGTTTCTGATCATCAAACACATTTAACTATTAGTCAAAGATAACACAAGTAAACACAAAATGCAGTTTTTAAATGAGGGTTTTTATTATTTAGGGAGAAAAAAAATCCAAACCTACATGGCCCTGTGTGAAAAAGTAATTGCCCCCTGAACCTAATAACTGGTTGGGCCACCCTTAGCAGCAATAACTGCAATCAAGCGTTTGCGATAACTTGCAACAAGTCTTTTACAGCGCTCTGGAGGAATTTTGGCCCACTCATCTTTGCAGAATTGTTGTAATTCAGCTTTATTTGAGGGTTTTCTAGCATGAACCGCCTTTTTAAGGTCATGCCACAACATCTCAATAGGATTCAGGTCAGGACTTTGACTAGGCCACTCCAAAGTCTTCATTTTGTTTTTCTTCAGCCATTCAGAGGTGGATTTGCTGGTGTGTTTTGGGTCATTGTCCTGCTGCAGCACCCAAGATCGCTTCAGCTTGAGTTGACGAACAGATGGCCGGACATTTTTTGGTAGACAGTAGAATTCATGGTTCCATCTATCACAGCAAGCCTTCCAGGTCCTGAAGCAGCAAAACAACCCCAGACCATCACACTACCACCACCATATTTTACTATTGGTATGATGTTCTTTTTCTGAAATGCTGTGTTACTTTTACGCCAGATGTAACGGGACACGCACCTTCCAAAAAGTTCAACTTTTGTCTCGTCGGTCCACAAGGTATTTTCTCAAAAGTCTTGGCAATCATTGAGATGTTTTTTAGCAAAATTGAGACGAGCCATAATGTTCTTTTTGCTTAAAAGTGGTTTGCGCCTTGGAAATCTGCCATGCAGGCCGTTTTTGCCCAGTCTCTTTCTTATGGTGGAGTCGTGAACACTGACCTTAATTGAGGCAAGTGAGGCCTGCAGTTCTTTAGATGTTGTCCTGGGGTCTTTTGTGGCCCCTCGGATGAGTTGTCTCTGCGCTCTTGGGGTAATTTTGGTCGGCCGGCCACTCCTGGGAAGGTTCACCACTGTTCCATGTTTTTGCCATTTGTGGATAATGGCTCTCACTGTGGTTCGCTGGAGTCCCAAAGCTTTAGAAATGGCTTTATAACCTTTACCAGACTGATAGATCTCAATTACTTTTGTTCTCATTTGTTCCTGAATTTCTTTGGATCTTGGCATGATGTCTAGCTTTTGAGGTGCTTTTGGTCTACTTCTCTGTGTCAGGTAGCTCCTATTTAAGTGATTTCTTGATTGAAACAGGTGTGGCAGTAATCAGGCCTGGGGGTGACTACAGAAATTGATATTGAAATTGAAAATTGAAATTGATAAACCACAGTTAAGTTATTTTTTAACAAGGGGGGCAATCACTTTTTCACACAGGGCCATGTAGATTTGGAGTTTTTTTTCTCCCTTAATAACGTAAACCTTCATTTAAAAACTGCATTTTGTGTTCAATTATGTTATCTTTGACTAATAGTTAACGGTTTTTGATGAGCAGAAACATTTAAGTGTGACAAACATGCAAAAGAATAAGAAATCAGGAAGGGGGCAAATAGTTTTTCACACCACTGTATGTCAACCACAGTCAGCTATTCTCAGCTGCCCCTCTATGAGATAGTATCAGATCTACAGTAATTATACTTTTAAGTGTTTGCTCACTTCATTTTTAGGAGTAGTGGCTTATCTCCCAATGCACCTCTCCTCTCTAAACTACTGTAATTTCTCCTCCCTTTGTCACCTTACTTCTGCTAAATAAGTGACTTCCTATCAACTCACGTTTTCAGCATCAGCCCCTATGTAAACATTACATTTTTACATATTGTCCACTTGTCACTTCACTCTAAGATATAGTTTTAGCTTGTCTCCTGCTGTCAACTCCCCCTCATGAAATAGGTCTATTCTATTTGCAATTGCTTCTTTAAAAAAGGTATGCTAGCTCTTTACCCATTGATTTAAACACTGTGTGAAACTGTATTTGCAAGTTCCACCAAACATTATTGATAGTTATTGGCTGGATGAAAAATATATACATGAACAAAAATAACTGTATAGTAAAAGTAGTAATATAGTAAAGGTAAGAAGCAAAAATCATAGCATGACTTTAACAAATGTCAATCTTTTTATTAAAATCCCATGCCTGTTCTCCTAAAGCAGTGCTGTCCAACTTCTGTAGTACCAAGGGCTAGAATTTTTCTGGCCTACATGGTAGAGGGCTGATAATGGAAGTCAGTTTTGCCCACTCCCCTTTTTGAAACCTCACCCTTTCAAACCACACTCATGTTATCACAAGAGCTTTTAAGACCATACCCACATTAATGGTGGTAGCCCATCAAAACCTCACTTCAAACCACACTCATGTTATCACAAGAGCTTTTAAGACCATACCCATATTACTGGTGGTAGCGCAGCAAAAACCCAAATGGTTGGTGCTCACTGTAGGGATATCACCCTTCATTCATATGTAAAAGAATTAAGTCATATTAAGACATACTCTAAAATCCATATTCCATATGCATCCTCCTCCCCTGTGGACAGCACAGCAACCCCCAGCATATAATTACACACCTTAGGGACCATATACAGTAATAGGGTTGATTCACTAAGGTGCGTTAAAACGAGCGCTATTTATAGCATGCGTTAAAATTTTTATTGCGTCTTATTTTTTTTGCGACAATGCACGTTGCAGATGCTGTTCGCGTTATTTAAGTTGTGAAGACTACAGTCTGTATGAGGTGTGAACAATGCAGGGGGGTAAACAATACAAGGACTAAAAGGGATAAACAGTACAGTACATGTTTAAACAACACAGGGGTTTACAGCCTGAATCTGAGGTGTGAACAAGGGAGTCGGTTAATGTCAGTACTGATACCCTTTAAAGCTTACACAAAGGAAAGCAGTCACATCAGCCAGACAGGTGGGGGCCACACAGAGAGGGTCCGTGTACTAATGAGAACTGTTTACTACCTCTCCCTGCATGGGGAATCATATTAACAGTTCCTCCCTCTCTTTCATGATAAGATCAGATCTGTGTAACTTTTCACACCATTTTATATATGCATCCTATTTTATCCTACTCTCAATTAATTTTAGTAGTCCATTTTAAAATTCCCAATTATTTCTAATATTCAGGTTATGAACATGAATAACAATTGTGATGCAATAGCATATCTAAAGGTAGCCACTTGAGGCTCTTCTCTGCTTTCAGCTTTGGTCATGATAAAACATATATCATTTAGCACTAAATACACACTGTATATAGCATATAACAATCTCCCATGTACTGTAACTATAAGCAAACATATTTTAATTTAATTAAAAATTGCCAGAAAATGTTTTTAAAAATGTCATGGGAAATGGCCTATACAGTAGACTCCTAGCAGTTATTTTATGGTACTGACTTACCCACCTGTGATTTAAATTAATCATATTGACGAATAAGAACAGAAGAATCCAATCTAGTGTGTATTTAGTTGCTTAGCAAGCTTTTTTTAGTAAAAAAAATACAGATTTTGAATGATTTCGCTGTGGTCTACTTATGGGCAGGACATGCAATGACTTAATTTATAGTGGATTTAGTTACAGCAGAGTTGATTTTATATACAATGTATGTATGTTAAACACATACTAAATATGTTGTTCAGAGCTTAATTTGGTTTTCTGACATTAAAACTCACAGTATATTAATTCATACAACCACAAATCTGGAATGCAGAATGTCTAAAAATATATTTTTAAAGTACTGGGGAAGAGTGAGCTCACAATACATTTTTCTTTAATATTGTACCAAGAATGTTGAAGCTTGCACGCTGTTATTAATAGAACTACTCATTACTGAACTTACAGTAATGGCCGGTAAAATTGTGCTCAATCAGCTGTAGCCATTATCTAGATACCCAATTATTCACAAGTCAAACAGTCCTTTTCCATCCAAACAAGAATAAAAATAGCAACATAATGGCTTGAAAAAAAAAGTTGTCTTTAACTTTCTTTCCAAGTATATTTGTTTTGGCAGACAACTTTATCAAAAATATTAGAGAACATGTATGTTTTTTTTCTCTCTAACACTGTGACTAACATACCATTTACAAATGTAAACCAAATCAATTACACGCTGGGAGAAGGTCAAATATTATTGATTGTGCATTTGAAAATGGCTGTCCGTGACATTACTTTTCTTTTAATATCCACGTGTTTTGAATATGATTTTTCTTTTCTATAATACAATATGCAGTATGTTGTTTCCAAACACCGTATTGATTTATTGGCATAAATATGATGCATTTCTCAAGGACTAAATGTGATTTATCGAAGATAAAACTGACTATGAATTCAAATTTAAAAGAATAATAGGAACAAGCTAGGTTTATATATATATATTAATTTAATATTTTCTCAGTTTGACTACTTTTGAAACATCTGTATGTTTAGCCTTTCCCAACCTTGCCACACAATTTGCTAATACAAACGAAAAGGTTACACTACACTTGCTATAGTAATAATGGAATCTTAAAAAGTTTTTTTTTTAATTCTTTCAGGCACATTTTGTTTTTTTGGTTTGTTACATATATATATTCAGGTATAGGATCCCTTATCCGGAAACCCGTTATCCAGAAAGTTCTGAATTACAGAAAGGCCATCTCCCATAGACTCCATTATAAGCAAATAATTCTAATACAGAACCTTGTACTTGATCCCAACAAACATATAATTAATCCTTATTGGAGGCAAAATAATCCTATTGGGTTTAAATGATGTTTAAATGACTTTTAGTAGACTTAAGGTATTGAGATCAAAATTATGAAAAGATCCCTTATCTGGAAAGCCCCGGGTCCCGAGCATTCTGGATAACAGGTCCTATACCTGTATATAAACACACCAAAAGGATTATTAGGAACACCATACTAATACGGTGTTTGACCCCTTTTCGCCTTCAGAACTGCCTTAATTCTACGTGGCATTGATTCAACAAGGTGCTGAAAGCATTCTTTAGAAATGTTGGCCCATATTGATAGGATAGCATCTTGCAGTTGATGGAGATTTGTGGGATGCACATCCAGGGCACAAAACTCCCGTTCCACCACATCCCAAAGATACTCTATTGGGTTGAGATCTGGTGACTGCGGGGCCATTTTAGTACAGTGGTTCAAGAAACCAATTTGAAATGATTCTAAATTTGTGACATGGTGCATTATCCTGCTGGAAGTATCCATCAGGGGATGGGTACATGGTGGTCATAAAGGGATGGACATGGTCAGAAACAATGCTCAGGTAGGCCGTGGCATTTAAACGATGCCCAATTGGCACTAAGGGGCCTAAAGTGTGCCAAGAAAACATCCCCCACACCATTACACCACCAGCCTGCACAGTGGTAACAAGGCATGATGGATCCATGTTCTCATTCTGTTTACGCCAAATTCTGACTCTACCATTTGAATGTCTCAACAGATATCGAGACTCATCAGACCAGGCAACATTTTTCCAGTCTTCAACTGTCCAATTTTGGTGAGCTCGTGCAAATTGTAGCCTCTTTTTCCTATTTGTAGTTGAGATGAGTTGTACCCGGTGGGGTCTTCTGCTGTTGTAGCCCATCCGCTTCAAGGTTGTGCGTGTTGTGGCTTCACAAATGCTTTGCTGCATACCTTGGTTGTAACGAGTGGTTGTTTCAGTCAAAGTTGCTCAGCTTGAATCAGTCGGCCCATTCTCCTCTGTCCTCTAGCATCAACAAGGCATTTTCGCCCACAGGACTGCCGCATACTGGATGTTTTTCCCTTTTCACACCATTCTTTGTAAACCCTAGAAATGGTTGTGCGTGAAAATCTGACTGAGCAGTAACTGAGCAGATTGTGAAATACTCAGACCGGCCCGTCTAGCACCAACAACCATGCCACGCTCAGAATGGCTTAAATCAGTCACCTTTCTTTCCCATTCTGACATTCAGTTTGGAGTTCAGGAGATTGTCTTGACCAGGACCACACCCCTAAATGCACTGAAGCAACTGCCAAGTGATTGGTTGATTAGATAATTGCATTAATGAGAAATTGAACAGGTGTTCCTAGTAATCCTTTTGGTGAGTGTAAGTCTTAATTTGTATAGTGCGGGCATGGACCCTATTATCCAAAATACTTGGAACCTAGCCTAGTCCCTCACTGGATAAGGGATCTTTCTGTAATTTAGAGCACAATACTTTCATTCTGTTAAAAAATCATTAACATTAAATTCAGTCAGTAGGATTGCCTTTCCTCCATTATAGATTTATGCATCTCTGTTGGGATCAAGTACAGGGTTTTATTTATATATGTTTTATTATGACTATTGTTTCTTAAAAGGAAATCAATTAAACATTATAATTAGTTGCTTAAAATGGACTCTGAGAGAGATGGCCTTCTCATAATTTGGAGCTTTTTGGAAAAAGGGCTCAAGTTTTTGAAAAACCTAAAAAAACCTAAAAAAACAACAAGCATTAGTAAATGCCTCTATAAAGGCTTTCAAAATGAAAGTCATGTTATTTAGAAATATTACAAAATGTAATTTTTAAATATTAAAAGTATGGAATTCAGCACCTGGTAATTCTTTTTAATAAAACATAGCAGTCAGGGATTGCAGGCAGCCAAAAGGAATCAAATATTTGCTTATGGTAATTGTTATAGCACATTTAACAGCTCATTTACTAAAAGAGGTAAGAGTGTAAGTCAAATGTTTTTTTTTTATCCACAATCCAATATATGTGCCTGTGAGGGATAGGGAGGCACAAGGGTAGGACATGGGGGGAATACTTTCATGCCCTTCAATTACCTGTAATTTAAGTGGCATATCACTGAACACACAGAGAGTGTATGTACTTGCCTTGTCAAGGCAGGTGATTAGTGCTAGGTAGTTGAAAACACTTTGGGATCTTAATTTTCTTTTAAAGAAACTGTGACCATATTTTCTAGGTAATTTTGGATATTTATGGAAATACACATACAGGTATACTGTATAAAAACATACACAAGTATGGCTACAGGTATTAATTGTAGCTCTAAATGTGTTGCTAGTGATTTCTAAAGGTTTTGCGCTGCAATGAGTTATGGCTACAAAGTTTCAATTGTCAGCATTGACCAATAATACCGATGAGCAAATTTTTTTGCCAGGCATGGATTCACAGCGAATTTCCGCATTTCACCATTGGCGAATTGTTTTGAGAAACCTCATCAAAAATTTGCCAGTGAAAAATTTGTTGTGCATCAAAAAAACTTGCGGCTGGGTCAAAATGGGCACGGGTGCAGCAAAAAAAAAAGATGAGGGCGACAAAAAAGTCACACAACAAACACGTGTCACGTTCGCGGAACAGATTTGCTCATCACTAACCAAAAATTCTTGATTTACCCAGCATAAGCTGCATCAATTACAACATAGTGAAAAAATAGCTAAAAGCAACTGTAGTAGTTGCTAGGAGGAAACATTGGGCCGTCTGGCAACTCTGGTCCTCTTATTTGGACAATCTAACATAATCAAATCTGCACAATTTGGTAATTCTTGACAAGGTGTATGCCAAACCAGGTAACTAGCCAGGACATTCTGACAGATACATAAAATATTTGGGAATGTTTTTAAGTATAAAATAATGACACAACCATTTGGATACACATGGGACTATCCAGATTGTTGTGTTATGTTTTGTTTTTTGCCTGGAACTTCCTTCCCCCCTCTTTCCTTTTCCTAAAAATTTCCAACTTATCATTTAAAACTAGCCAGTGACGACGGACAACTGACAGCGGATAGACAGCCCGAAAAAGGGGCACGTTTGAACAGTTCTTGTGATACATTTCTTGTATGTCTATTTCTTATGATTTACCAAACAAGTGTATAATTCGCCGTTCAATACTGCATTTTGTAAAGTGATGGTAATGATTAAGTTGGATAACTGTTAAAATCCAATAAAAATAAAAATTAAAAAAAAAAAAAGCAACTGTAGTAGGTATAAACCTGAAGCCAGTTAAACATGTCAAAGTAAAGCAAAATTACTCATTTTTGTTTTAAGGGGTTTTTAAACATATATTGTGCATTCTAAACATTCTAAAAGTTTCTGTTAATTAGGTATAAATACTTTTCTGAGATTCAAATGGTAATAAGAAATGTATAACTGAAAAGCCTGTTAACCACATTAAGGGGACACCATTAAAATGGGTGTATGAAAATGTAGGTATTTTTGATTAGGACTGTAACTACACTCATCTATCATTTAACTTAAAATGAGAGGGTGCAGGGGAATAACGTTGTATGCAAAGAGAGGTCTGGAAGAATTTGTAAGAATACAAGATGTATATGCCTTTGATGGGGGCAAGGTTGGGTAGAATATTACACACATGGGATGCTGCAAGCCTAGGCCTATTTGACACTGCACCTATATTTATTACAGCACATAATATACATAGGGTCAGATTTATCAAAATGTAAGTTTAGAGCTTAAAACATAAACACTCACTCACGTTCTATTCATTCCTATGGGATTTTTAGAAGCGTATATATCAAATGGTGAGTTCTAACTTTGTTTTAAGCTCTTTACTCACATTTTGATAAATCTGCCCAATAGTGGACAATACAAGTAAAGGAACCATTCAACCTTTTTACTCATACAGAAATGCAATTCTGTAGCTTTCTACATAAAGAAATGTCAAGGGTGCAGCTTTACAGTGTGATATTCCTTGAGCACATTTTATCCATTTGTTCTAGCGTTACTAGAAAACACTTAACTCCAAACAATTTTGTTTTTCAGCTATAGTTTCAAAAAGTATCTCCAAAAATGATTGGGTTACTTGAAGCAGGAAGGGTTTAGAATTGGATTGTGGTAATGGATGGATGTAGCCTGGTCCATAGAGGTCCATGTAAACATGCAAGGTCTTTACAGTTAGTTCTGTGTCTAACATTACTGGTATAGTTTATTCTAATACTATACTGATACTATAATTGCAATACTAACCATGTGGTTTATCTTTTAGAGTGCATATTAAACAATATGTTGAGTGAACAGTGCATTTCCTTAAGAATAGAATCAGGAACACGTGAACGCCATTAATACAAGTGACAACAAATTATCAATAGGGAAGGATTTTAGCAAAAGGTGAAGTAAGTGATCTAACTGTAATGGTTATATACCCCTTTAAGGAGTGGAGATATCTTAAGGCTGCCATACACGGGCCGATTCTATCTGCCGATAACGGTCCCTTGGGCCGATTCAGCAGCTTATTGGCCCATGTATGGACACTAACGACGGGCCTGCCCGACCGACATCTGGCCTGAAATCGGTCAGATAGTGGTTGGGCAGGTTTAAAAATCAGTCAGATCGGGGACCGCATTGGTTCGTTGACGCCTATACACGTAGGTGGGGATATCGGGGAAAGATCCGCTCTCTTGGCGACCTTGCCAAGCAAGCTGATTTTAGCGTGTATGGCCACCTTCAATCTCACTAAATCAGTATGAGTTGGATCTTTACTCTCAGTACAAGTCCTTTGGGTTTAAATACCATATATAGCATCACCCACTTAGTCTAATTCTTCTGTTTCTATTATAAAGGAATATTATTAGATTTTTTTATAACATGAATTGGTTTTGTACTATAGAGTCTTGTTACTTTTGTTGCTTTTAATACAGTATGATCACTTTCTTCTTGTGTTATATATGATTGAATACTGAAGAGGGAGCTATATGCAGTGACTATATACATTATTATATGCCTATGATTTTGGGCAGGTGTGCCTGAATTGCTTCAGGTGTGTGATGCTGTTAATGTTTTTATGTGGCTTTTAACTGACATTTGGAGTCATGGCTACCTTTCCCTCTCTACTTCCCCTCTCTAGCCCAAAAATTTGTAACAAATAAAAAAAACAAGGGAGGTAACTCTCTTAGATTGTAAGATCCATTGTTGCAGGCACTGGTGTGAATAATTTATAATCTCTGTGCAATAATACGCTGTGGAATATCATGATGTTATATAAATAAAGGATGATAATAATAATACCTGGGGTGATTATTTCACACTGCTTAGCTTAGAGAGGCCGACACCAGAAATTAAACTGTTTTAAAATATATCATTACATTGTCTTTGCATGAGCTTTATAATTTTGCCATAAAAGTATTTTTTGTCGGATGCTTTTACGTTACCTATCTGATCCCCCATGTTCCTCTATTTGTTCAGCAGGAGTCTGTTGGCATTAGAAGCTATAACTGACAGGCTGAGGAGGGACAGTCAGGTTAGCAAAACAGTCAGGTTTAGGAACTTCAAGTAACAATTACTTACAAAAGCCGCTCTATCAGCAAAAAATTATCAATATGACCTACAGGTAACTTTTAATGTACATTAATATTTAGGCGAGTAGTTTTTTTTAGTGTCAGTATCACTTTAAGATTGATAAATAGTACCACTCTCAAAATTAAATGCTTTTCATGTTTGATTGAACTTATTTTCCTCAAAAAGTGCAGCCTAAACAGAAGTTGAAAACAACCCAGGAGGTGTGTGCCTCCTATATTACATTACTGGGTTTACTTGGATAGACATGCATGCTTTTACAAGTAGTGATGAGCGAATCTGTCCCGTTTTGCTTTGCAGAAAAATTTGGGAAACAACAGGAAAATTTGCAAAACGCCAAAAAATCTGCAAAATGCGTTTGTCACCCATGTCTTTTTTGCCGCAACCATGCTCATTTTGACACACCCACTCCCATCGTGATGCCACCGCAAATTGTTTTTGACGCACAATGAATTTTACTACAAATCCATGCCTAGCAAAAAAATTTGCTCATCACTATCTATAAGTTCCTGTCTGTTTCTATTCAATGGATTTTGTTGTTTCACTGGCTTTTTTCACTGTCAAAGGACACTTTTTCCTCTGATATAGAGATGTAGCGAACTGTTCGCCGGCGAACTAATTCGCGCGAACATCGGGTGTTCGCGTTCGCGCAAATTCGTGGACTTTTGCCGATGTTCGCCACTTTGGGTTCGCCTACGTTTTTTTTGGCGCCGCGTTTTTCCGCCTTGGTTTTTCCCTTCATTTTATCGCCTATGCATATACATAGGAATAGCTTGCGTTTTTTTTTTTGCGTTTTTTTGGGCGTTTTTTTTTGGCGTTTTTTTTACAAAGTATTTTTCAGAGAAGTTTTTGCCCTTGATCCCCCTCCTGCATGCCACTGTCCAGGTCGTGGCACCCTTTAAACAACTTTAAAATCCGTTTTCTGGGCAGAAATGGCTTTTCTAGATGTTAAAGTTCGCCTTCCCATTGAAGTCTATGGGGTTCGCAAAGTTCGCGAATATTCGCGAGTTTTGGCGAAAGTCTGCGAACGGGTTCGCGAACATTTTCGGCGATGTTCGCTACATCACTACTCTGATATTGCATGAGTAGGGTTGCCAATCGGGCATTCAACTTGAGGCTAATGTTATTAATAGTAAAGAAGGTGGTAACTATGTTAGTCACTTTTTCTTTGTCATGCTGTTATATACCTCTGTTTCCTTGTCTGTGTGTCATATTTCCCTTTTAGTTTTTCCTAAAATTCTGTAATTGGCAAATACATTACTATTTGGTAGCTGGTCGGTCCATTACATTATCTATGGGAGTTCTTTTTATTTATATAACAAATACATATGTTAAAACAAATTATATAACATTATCACGCTGTCAGCTACAGTATGCTATTTGTTGATCTATCACAGTAAATAAATATCAAGTTTTATTACTGCCAAACTTATCTTGCTGATGTGCAGTCAGGTTTTAACCTTAGGTTACTTTGTTATCTTTTGTGTTGTATTAAGGTGCTAGATCCACTGGTATATTTAATGTGTTTCAACTAAAGATAAGAACTGAATGTCCCGTTAAATGAAAAAAAAAAGTTGAAGTCTTAGTGTTCAAGATCCACAATAATGGATTATGAAGCAAGATGAAGTGAGTCATTGTTACTTTTTCAACTAACAAGATACTTTCGTGTGCATTGAAAAGTCTCCCAATTCAAAACCTGTGTTGCAATGATTGATTGTGGTTATACTAAGTAGGATTCAAGGTGAAATGGAATGAATTGGAATTGGAAGACCTGTTAACCTTTTCCCTTTCTTGAAAATACAGTACAATAAGGCTGGCATTTTATTAGTATTGCTTGTTATGCGTTCCGTTTACAGAAACACAACCAATTATTGATGCATCGCAGGCTTTTGTATTTAATGGCTGTCAGTCTGGAAGCCATTTTTATCACTAATTCATGTCACATTGCTGATTGAAAGTTAGAAAAAGGATTTATTTTTCGTGTATGGATGTTGCCTTTTTTTGATTAAAATAAATAGTTAGGGTGCATTTGCAGCTTGTTAAATCAGCATATCATATATAAGGCTGACAATTGCTGACTTACCAAGTAGTACAAAATGATATCTTTGCCAGGGGTTAAGGAAAGGATGCCAAATGCACCTTGCTACCATAAACGCTAATTGAAAATGCTACATTATTTAAATGCAGGGAAGAGGCTTTCAAAGGATTCATAGTACAAAATGCACTTATCAGTGTGTCGTTCACATTCAGGTGAAAATCTTTACACCCCATGCTGTAGCTCCCATAATTCCAAGATACACTCAGGTAATCCCAGTGGTGAACAATAAAAGGGCAACCATTTGAGTGTTTTAATCTTGAAAGCAAGCAAGTTGCAGGTAAAATTTAGTCCATTTGTTACATGTTTGTAGAGACAGTAGAATTATTGTTTCTATATACATGATAGAATGAATCAGATAAAAGTGAGTGTAGAACTGGCCAGACCTGGGATGACTTTGTTGGCCAGCTTGAATATGTTTCAATATATACAAACATCCAATCACAATTTTGGCATTTTTAGTAGCTTAATGTACAGAATAAGTGATCTGTGAAATTTTTCAGCAGACATGGATTCGGGTTGAATCTCCTTGTTTCGCCACTGTTTTGTTTTGTTTTGTTTGCAAAATAGGAGACAGATTTTGTTGCATGTGTCACATGAGGGAGGCAAAGGTATTGTTTAGCATGTCCAGTAACATGTCCAGTTCTGCACATTTTACTTCAAAACTACTGGTAGATTTCCAAGAACTGGGAAATGATCTAAACTGGCAAACTTTTTATATCTTTTTATATACCTTAGCACTGATGGTAGAGAGAGACCAGACCGACATGATCTTACAGCCAATTGGACAAGGACAAAAGGGACAATTTTCTAATCTTTCACACATAAGGTTAAGTATAGTTAAGTATCCTAAAAGATAGAGAAATCATTGAGAAACAAAGATGACTTATTTTGTCATTTTTGTTACAGATTGGGTTTTGTAACTTTTAGCTTCAGGAATCTCTTGCTGTACAATCTAGCTGAGTAGTTAATTGCTGAGTTAATATAACCTAACCAACTTTGTCATTCATTCAAATAGTGATATGGCTTAAGGTGGCCATACATGTTACAGTAATCTTTCCTGTGACCATTTATCGTAGGAAAGATCATTCATCCATTCCATTAACGTAAGGAGCTGAATCGTCAGATTCAGATTTAACGTACAACCAATGTTTGGTGCCTTTCCATCTTGCCCAGTCGACAATATGACCAAAATCCAAGGCTTTTGCTGATATTGGTCACCTCATCAACCCACCATACACGAATGTTGTATGAATCCTTGTTTCATATGATAATACCAATGCTTGTATGGGCACCTTAACAGTGGCACAATGGACAGCTATTAAACATGTGACGGATAGGTTAAATATCACCAGTGCCAAAAAATTCCCCTTATACAGTTTTATCCCCCCAATTTTAATAAGATAAAATGTTCTAAATAAAATAAAAAATTGTGTGTATATACTGTATATTTATATTGAAAAAAATACAGGTCTAACTCCTGGTAATATAATTGTTTTGAAAGTACTGGAAATAGAAGAGTGGATAAAATGAAGGAAGCGCCAGCTTGACAGAACCGTGCAAATCCATTTTATTCCAAGGTCATTTTCTCAGTGCTAGCTGTAATCAGATATGCAGTACTTACAGTGTTCATCCATGCATCACAAATAGTTTACAAAACAGGTGCTCCCTCATAAGACTTAATTTCAATCCTGCATTTATTTACAAAGTGATAAAAGAACAATACAACAGTAGTCACAGTTTATGCTGCTGAATAAAGGGAAAGTTATGGTTTTCAATTTAATATTTTTCCAAACAAGGAAATCATAATATACAATATGAATGCTTTCATTATACTTTTGTCACACACAAGTTTCCATTGATAGTAAACTCTTTATACTGAAATATACACAAACACCTAAATACAAGCACACAATCGATGTCTGATATTTACACTACTAAATATTGAAATTTTCTCTTAAAAAAATCTAGTTTCCTTACTCTCTGGCTCGTCTATTTTCCCCAGGAGAACATTTATTATTTATTTCCTTTAACCTTCAAACCATGACTAATCTGCTTTAACATATATAGATAATTATGATAAATCCTTGTTATCTAGAAAGTGCAATAAATTAGACAGTTCTCCGACAACAGAATTCATTATCACGTCACATATGAGTGAAAAGTAATACAATGTAAATACCCAGAGCAAATTGAAGGAGGATGCAAGGTAGGCTGAAACAAATGATCAGTATAGAGAAACAAGGAGAAGGGAAATTCCCCCGATGATGAGATGGATTGATGCTTTAATCTCCTGCTGAGATACAAGTTACACATTGACTGGCTATTTGCAGAATCCAACAAAATTAAATTGAATACTGGGGGTTGGGGGGAGTAATTTACAGTAGAGCGAGATGAAGCCTGTGTTCATTAATGTGCTTCCTATTTTTAACTTACTTAGGATGTATAGGCTTCTCTAGAATCTTTCTTTAAAGGGACAGTATACACCTAATTTAAAAAAAACAAACATATTTTTTCCATTATAAAGCACTAATTAGAAAAACTGGGCTATGTTCTCGAGCTCACCTCCCCTTTTCTTTCATTAATACAAGAATTTGTTCAGAGCTCCCTATTTACCTTTTCACAAACAAGCCTTTCCCTTATTTAAGCAGCAGCCTTTGAGATGCTCATTATCAGGGGCTTCTTGTTGAACTGGTAATTAGGTTTATCAGCTCCTTTGAAGTTTGTTGGGATCAGAAAGTGACAAAGTACTAAAGTGAAACTGGCTTCATATTCTTGTTTAGTGCCATAAACAACATAGACCATAGATATTTCTTAATTAAAGCAAAAGACAAAAAGTATCTTCCGCACAAGCTAATGTCGGATGTATACAAGCTACCTGTATTCTGCCAAAGCCTGATTGCTGATGTTTCAAAAATAACTTCAAAACCAAAATAACTTTTGGAAAACACAATAATGAGTGAATCTTTGCTAAAAAATTTGCAAAACTGTGGAAAAATTTGTGAAGTTTAGCAAAATGCATTGAAGTAAGTGGGAGTATTTTTGCACAAAACACAATGGGCTTTTTATAATACTGTTTTCATTCACAGCAAAATTTTGCTGCAGTTTCTCAAAACAGAAGCATACAATATGTAAAATCAAGATCCTTGATTTCTAGAGAAAAAATTTGCCCATCATGACAAAACACATGATTACATTGTAGTTGGCAAAGCATAGTCCTACATATTAAATAGGTTCAACTGATTTAGAAATAACTAGTTGTATTCATTTATTTACATATAGATTTTGCCCACAAAATTGTCCCAGCTCTATGCAAAGCAGGGTAACCGTAGCATTAATAATATTCAGTGTTAGACTGGGATGCCAGGGGCCCACCAGAAAACCTTAGACCATGAGCCCACTCTCTATTTAGTTGCTTTGTTCCCATAAAAAAATAAGTAATGACCCTGAATTAGGCCAAATGGCTAAAAGCAGGAGGGCCCACCAAGAATTTTCCTGGTATCCCTGTGGGCCAGTCTGACACTGATAATATTTAGAATTGTGATAATGGTATTTCACATTAGGAATACTACATGGAATCATTTTGATGATATTCACAAAGTAATATTTGTTTTTGCAGAGTCTTGTTTTAAACCACCTGGACTATTTTCTTCATTGTCCGTACAGCAAGGATTACAAAGCCAAGTACTCAGTGTGTGGAACAAGGATAAAAAGGCAGTATAACCCCTTTTTTAACGTGCAATTAATAGGGGTAGTTGCAAACATAATTTTTTCCTATTGTTTTACTTAGGGAAGTTTGTTTTGTGTTTTTTTTTACCTCAACATGGCAAACAGAAACTGAAGCTACTCCATGTTTGGTCTTTTTAAGGTAGATAATTAGACTACCAGTGTACAGATAATCCCATTGCATAATATAGTCAATGCAAAAGGCTCAACAAGGTGTTAAGGAAGGTGGTTGTGTGGTTATAATCTAATTATCCACAACGAAAGACCCAAACATGGATTTTCTTTGATTAAATCAATATACAAAAAGTTTTTTTAGCACACATCCTATTCATTAAACTCATGTTAAACAAGTGGATATACTGCCCTATTAACATTTAAGGCCAGGATGTCCCGTCTTTATTGATAATAGGGCCACAATTATGATTTTGTGTAAATAAGTAACATGTCAAGTTGAACTTTTATTTTAGAAATGTGCAGTTTAATTTGATAAAACATAATTATAGCACATGCACAGGGGTAAAATCTTAAAACAAGAAAATACAGAGCAAATGATGTCTTCAGAATTCCACTGAATAAATATACAGAGGGTGAAGGAGCTGAAAACAATTGAACTGCTCTATGGCTAAATAAGATAAAGGAATAAGAAAGCTCCACGGGGATTACATTTTCTGTGTCAGCAGAGACAGAGGTATCCATTAAAAAAGTGGGAAGTTTTAAAAAGGAAATCAAAGTAGTTAAGTACAAAAATAAAAATCATGCAGGGCATGAAAGTAATGTCGTTCAAGGGAAATCTGGCCAAGGACAGGAGGGAGAGTTAAATTGATTAGAAAAAAGAGGCCAAAGTATTTAACAAATAAGTTATTTTTAAAAATGTATCTTTTGTAATGAATTTGAGCTGTAGGTGTTTTATTTGAGAGCACTGAGGATGAGACACTTGCCTTCTCATTGAAACTAAGGACGAAGGTCTGTTGAAACTCACTTGCTATGAAAGCTTCCGTTTTCTCTGCTCTCAAGGGAAAATAAAATTTGTGTTCTTCAAACGCAAATAAATATGTTGGAAATGCTTCCAGATATAATTAGCAACAACAGCAAATACAAATTCAATGTCTTGTCTCTCCACAAACCCCTAGAACTTTTTACAAGGATCACTAACTATCCTTAAACTTAACATTCAGGTCCCTACTCTAGTTTAACCACCAGGTAATTGACCCCTTTAACATAGGGGCTTTATGTTGGAAGATCATTAAGTAGTGAGTAGTGAAGAGCAAATCTCTCCCATTTTGCTCTGCCAAAAATTTATGAATCTTTCAAAAGATTTGCAAAATGGCAAAAAATTCGATAAATAATAATCCGCCGATGGCGAATGGAAATTGCCCGTGAATGCATGCCTGTCAAATTATTTCGGTCATCACTAATCCTGAGTATTGTGTCCCTAGCACACTTGCTAGTACTTTACTTTTGTAATGCTCTACTTACCCCATATGTAATAAATGGCACATAAGCAGTAACCCATAGCAACCAATAGTGACCAATAAATTTTACCTGCTGGTTGGTTACTGCTCCTGGGCAAACCTTGCACCTTGTACATAACCCCTTTAATGTATGCATGCACATTTTTATATAGCACTACTCATGTACACAGTACTGTACAGCAGAACAATAAATGAATAAACAAGTAGAGGACAATTATAATAATAGATAAATAAAGAATGCAATAATGAAAATATATATATATATATATATATATATCAAATATCAAAATCAATATATATTTATATAATGATATTAAATATAAAAATATATATAAAATAATATATATATATATAAAACAATATATATAAAATAATCTATATATATATATATATATTATGTACAGTGACATTACAGGTTCCACAAAGCTAAGAGGATGGAGGTCATTGCCCCATACAGCATACAGTCTAAATAATGTGAAATCTTTTGTGACCTATACTACCTCAGGTTCTGGACACACATTCAAACTGTAGCTATACATTACTGGGAAAACTAAGTCCTTAGAAATGTATTTTTGTACTAACATAGTGAATTATAAAATTATTAACTATCCTTCGTTTTGTCCTCCCAAATAAGAAATTCTGCTATTTTTTATGCCTTTAAGCCACATTGTCCAACCATTTAAATCCCAGTGGTTAGACATTCTAAGAAAGGCAAGGAGGAAAGGCAAAAATCAAGTTGCTAATAAATTCAGTGCAAATGATCAATGGAGTACCTAGTCTGCTCCAGGCCCCTGTACAAAAAAAAATCTTCTAAGGGGCTTAGCGCATACTGTAAGTGCTACCTGCCCTCCCCTCCTGTTCCCCTACTCGCTAGAACCCCCCCCCCAGTCGCTTGCTCTCAGGTAGGAGAGCAGTAGGGAGGGGGTTTTCTCTACTATATATCTATAGAGGAAGTAGACCATGCTTTTTGGGCCACCTGTCCCGGGACCCTTCTGCTTCCTCTGTAGTTACGCCACTGCAAGTGATGTAGTACTTGTCCACCTGTCACACCAATCTATGCCATTTTGGTCTTCACATGGGTGGTGCATGGACATTCTTTTAAATGCACCCTGTTTGTGTGTAAAAATTAGTGCACAGTTGGATCCCTGGACTTTATAATGAGTCAATGGTTTCAAATTAAATGGACTTTTTGCATCTTCACTATGCCTTGCACCTACAGTAAGTCCCAATTAAAGGAGATATTAACGCAAGGTGCTGTAAATGCTTTCTGTACTGATGTATTTTTGTGTATTGAGCAAATTAGTTTATACTTAGCTATAAACTGCTGAAAAAAATTATAGGAAAACAAGACATTCCTACTGTTCAAGTCATATCCATATATATATGTATTATATATATATACTGACAAGGTAAATTGGTTTGCTGTGAAGTATTTGCTAAGAAAATAAGACTGAGAATATTGCAATTACTGGTTTTATTGAAGTGCTTAAGCATTTTTCTTGCAATTTTCATAATTTACTTGCCAAAACAGCCTAATTAGTGCTATAGTTTCTGCAAAGATATGTAATTTTCTTTACCTCCCATCTCATAAATCTACTTTACATTGTCCAGATTCTATCTTTGTTCCATAATGACCTCAGCAAGAACCTGTATTTTTATTTATTGGCTTTAGAGCACTTTTCACACTCATATGCACAAATACACTTGCATTCACAGATAAGGGATCTGTTATCCAGAAGGCTTGGGATCTGTGGTTTTCTAGATAAGGGATCTTGCTGTAATTTGGATCTCTATATCTTAAGTCTGCTAAAAAAAACATTAAATAAACCCAACATGATTGTTTTACCTCCAATATGGAATATTTATATCTTAGTAGGGATCAAGTACAAGGTACTGTTTTATCATAACAGAAAAAAAGAAAAGCGTTTCTAACATTGTGAATTATTTGAATAAAATGGAGTCTATGGGGGATGGCCTTCCCACGATTTAAAGCTTTCTGGATAAAGGATCCCATGTCTGTAATACTTTTTTTTTCATTTTAAGCCCATGATACTTGACACAGATGCTTAAGTGGTATATTTATCATGCTGTGTAAAAAGTGAAGTAAAACATTTCTGGGGATGGTGCTCATGGCAGCCAATCAGATGCTTTGCTTTGGGTTTCTAACTGTTGAAATCTAATTGCTGATTGGTTGCCCTGGGCAACATCACATCATGCTTCACTTTTTACACAGCATGATAAATATACCCCTAAACTATAGGATTCTTTACAAAGCAAAAGTTCATATCTGATGAAATGCTTGAAAGTGGCAGCTCTGTGTTGGCAGATATATTACAATTATGTTGACATGTCTGCTCCAAATGTAGAAAGAGCTACAATTCACAATGCACAAAAAATGTTAAATTGGTTGACTCTTATTTTGGATACTTGTCAACTACTTTGAATGTGTCAGCTAGGAAAAATCATGTAGCTTTCGATAGGTCGTGATGATAAAATAATGGCCTTATTTCCAATGCACACTATAGCCCTGCTTGCTAAAATCTGCTTGTTTGAGAAACATTTTTGTGGAATCTGACAAGCAAAGGATATTGCATTGTTAGACAAAATAGAGCAGAGCATAAACATGAAAAAACGGTGTGTCTAAGTATATGTTTGCCAGTAGTTACAGGTACTGATGAGTAATTTTTTTGCCAGGCATGGATTTGCAGCGAATTTCCACCATTGGTGAATATTTTCGCAAAACTTCAGCGAAAATTCTCGGGGGAAAAATCCATCACGTGTCAAAAAAAAAGTCGTGGTTCTGTCAAATTGGGCTTGGTCGCATCAAATGGGCGCAGTCGCTGCAAACAAAACATACATAATGAAAGACGCGGGCAATAAAAAAAGATGCGGTTGACTAAAAAGTCACGCGACAAACTCATTTCGCAGATTTTCACTGTTTCCCGAATTTCCCATTTGTTTCGCGAATTTTTTGGTGAAACAGTACAGACTCACTCATCACTATTTACAGATATGTATGTGTGAATAAACACATGAGCTAAGGCCTGTACATGCCCAGCTGTAGTTTAAAAATAAAGAGAAATTAAT
Organism: Xenopus tropicalis; assembly: GCF_000004195.4. Taxonomy (NCBI): domain Eukaryota; kingdom Metazoa; phylum Chordata; class Amphibia; order Anura; family Pipidae; genus Xenopus; species Xenopus tropicalis. Next base: position 129,055,814 of record NC_030678.2, on the reverse strand, counting down.
TGTTTCTGATATTTGAGTTTAACCGCCAACTAAACATATTCCAGTAACACTAAAAATTAATTTCCCATGATTTGCTATGACCACCCACAAGAGATGAGCGAATCTGTTCTGTTTCACTTTGCCAAAAAATTTGCAAAATTGCTGAAAAATTTGTGAAATGTCTACATGATCGTATTCCTATAAGTGGAACACTACTAGAAGGCATTAAAAGAATGTACATTACACAAAAAAAGGAAGCATTAACAGGTGTTTGTCTGTACATATATACTACCATTGTGAGGTCCAAATGCCATAAGCTTCACATTATCACTTTGCTATGTTGATGAGGTACTGAAGTTATAAGGAAGCAAGTATGCCTGAAAAATATAGTGCAGCTATCAGCATGTGGTAAAAAATAATATAGAATATACTGTACATTTGCTTCCATTGTTCAAGTTAACATTTGCAATATATTCCCTGCTGTATGCCATACCATATATATTATAATATTATTGACTCCCCGTGTGTATGCATTTAATGATACAAGAAATAAAGTATTAATAAATATTTTCATGTCTGAATTTCAGGCATCCTTTGTATTCTTTGGTTAAATGACTTGGGAGTTTCCACCGCTCTTCGTTATTGTGTGCAGTAAATCCTATGTATTTCATGTAAAGTCAAAAGGAGACAAGAGTTTGGCTTAAGGGCATGTAGTATCACTGTATCTTTGGCTTTAGAAGTATGTATAGAAAACATTTACAATAATACAAAAGAGTTCCTGCCAGTGTACAAATGCTTCTAGAATATTAAAATACTGTCAGTGTCTTGTATATTGCCTTTCTTTATATTATCCCTAGTACATTATGGGAAAGACTGGATTCAGTATTGAAAAAATATGCATTAATATAAACATATGAGTTAACAATCACAATTAACAATTTAGGATATGTATGCAGATCAAAAAATTGATGAAATGATTATAATCAGATCAATATCTGTAGAATTCAGCAAAGCAATGTACATTTCCAATAACAAAAATGAAAATTTAAAGCCAGAAGATGTCAGCATTGCAATGAATTCTAGCACAATGCCTGCTATTATTGGCAGCAAGAGATACAAAAAAGTGCAAATATTTTCTGTAATGCAGTGTTGTATTTGAGGAAGAAATATTTTTTTCTATATAAAACAATGAACTAAAATAATTCAGTAGTAATAATGGCAATAATAATGTAATAACAATAATCATGTAACAGGTAGAAGAGTGCGTTAGAATTATCTTCCTTCCTGCTGGAGGAAAGCTGACTAACTCTCTCAATGCATTATTCAGATGTGAGAAGTTAATGGTATAATGATTGATAATGATGATAATTATGGGATAGTCTCAATAGTAAAGAGGCAATCCCTTTGTAGACTATGGCTTCTCCACATCAGCAGCTTATTTTTTCTAAGTTGGCCTGCCTGACACACAACTGTGAGTGTGATATGACAGAGATGACTACCACTATTGCCCTCTTTCATGGGATCCCTGCTCCCTGACTTCTTCAGGCTCCCAACATATGGACCCCTAGGTGGATACCAAAGAGGATGAGCTATGTGCTCTATAAACTAGAGAATTATTTAAAAGCATAGTGCATATAGTCCTTAATACAAAACCTGCAACGGTGTGGGATACTTATGGGCTAACCCCCATGAACTGATCAGATGTTTGCTTTTATTCAACTGACCAGAATATGTTATCTGCTGTTTTTTTAGTTGGTTACTAGACCTGTAGCAACTTGCACCTTTTATAATATTATGGTTTATGTGCATTCACCTCAGCATACTGTACTTGGGGGCAGGAAAATAAAAATACAGCAGAAGGGAACAAGAAAGGGACACCAGAAGAAGCCAGATGCAGCAAAAGGAACACTAGTGTATGCTGGTTTGGGGGGTAATTTGCAGAGTGGGGATTGTGGGGAGGCCATAGTTTGTCCAGTAGGTGGTTCATGTGACAATGTACAGAGCCAATATCATTCCGTGTAAGGCAAGTTAAGGTTACAAGGAGTGGGGCCTACATTCTCCTTGTCCAAGACATGCAGTTCTTTGTATACACACCAAAATAAAATAATCCATATTTTAGAATGTGCTTAAATCTCTATAACTGACAGATCCAAGAGTTTTCCATTAAACTTCCATTTCCATTAAGTCAACCCACAATATCATTTTTTGCCTAATAAAAGAAAACGGTTTACCAGTAGAGATGTAGCGAACCTCACAAAAAAAGTTCGCGAACCCGTTTGCGAACTTCTGCCAAAAAGTGCGAACTTTTGCGAACTTTGCGAACCCCATAGACTTCAATGGGAAGGCGAACTTTAAAACCTAGAAAAGCCATTTCTGGCCAGAAAACTGATTTTAAAGTTGTTTAAAGGGTGCCACGACCTGGACAGTGGCATGCAGGAGGGGGATCAAGGGCAAAAATGTCTCTGAAAAATACGTTGTTGACACAGCGTTGCGTTTTGTGCTGTAAAGGGCAGAAATCACACTACATTTCTAAACTTGTGTAATAAACTGCTTTTACAAGGACTATTGGGTTATAGCAGATGAGATCAGCAGGACAGCTGTCCCCAGCAGCTACATACAGAGCAGTAGAAAGTAGATTACTAGTCAGCAAAGCTACCTAAACTGCCCCTCAAACCCCTGCACAGCTCTCTCCCTATGCTAACTCAACAAGCACACACAGGCAGAATGTAAAATGGCTGCTGGGCTTCGGTTTATATATGGAAGGGAGTGGTCCGGGGGTGGTCCAGGAGGGAGAGCTGCCTGATTGGCTGCCATGTATCTGCTGGCTCTGGGGTGAGAGGTCAAAATTTGGCTCCAGCTAAGGCGTACCCAAAATTGCGAACATCGCTAAAAGTTTGCGAACTTGCGAACTTGCGAACACCCGATTTTCGTGCGAATTAGTTCGCCGGCGAACAGTGCGCTACATCTCTATTTACCAGTCCTTTTCTATTCTCTGCCCTGGTGGCTCTGGCATTAGCACAAGGTAGCAGATTGACAGACCTGACTGCTGGAGGAGACTGACCTTTGCAACATAGTTTAAAAAGTAACAACCAGGAGTTTAGCAAATGCTGCTTTCAATAGCAATTACATTTACTTTAAAGCACTAAAATTTTTCATTAAATCCACATTGAAAGTTGCTTAGAATTATGCTTCCTTTATTAGGAAAAAAATAATTTTTGGGGTTGACATATCCTTAAATAGAAAACAAAGAAAAAGCTGAAATTGTGGTCTAGCACTCAAGATCAAAATGTGTAATGTTATTAATAAACTAAATCATCTATCATAACTACATTAACAATGTGTGTGTTCCTGGGACATATTATGTTTCTCACAGATATAATGTGATCCTGTGATCCATTTATTATATTTTTTTCAACTATCAGCTCTGAAAAAAATTGTTTTCAAGAATAATCCCAACTGAATACCAGCTAGCTGGAAGCAGACTGAACCACAGAATTATAATTCTGCACGCACATGTCAAGAAGCCACAGTCACACAGGGAAACATTCATTCCTGAATGCTCCAACTTCTTTAACAACCCACTGGCAGTTATAGTGGGCTAGGATCAAGTAAGGTAAAGTATTGGAGCAATTATTCCAAATTAAAAAGCATGTAGTTTATATACATATTTAAATCATCATGAAACCAAGAAACAAATATATTGCCCTTTTTGGCATTCAGTTAATTGGCCATAATGATAAATATATTATTTTCACAAATACACGACAACACTCAAATTGATAAATATCATTATATTAAAAGGGAGAAACGTGTAGTAATAATTGGAAAGAAACACCCAAAGGCTAAAAAGTATTTTCTACTATTCACGCTGCCATATATGCAGACACATTAAAATATCTACTGTACAAACTTTTTTTGTGCTGTGGATTTTATCCATCAATTTATCATATTAAAGAATGAATAAAACCTTTATTCTGATGAAAAAAACTATTATTCTTGTGGAAGATGGAGGGGTTTATCTAGACACTAACCCAGATATCAGTGAACAAAACAGCATTAATCTACAGTATAATAGATTATGATAGAATTAGTGAATTTTTGACTTGGTACAGATTTTCTGCAAAATTCAAATTTTGAGAATGGCAAATCTGTGGAATTTGCACTAGACTTTTGCCATGCATTTTGTTTCACCAGTAAAATGTTTTCCTGAGGAAGAAAAGAGAGAAAAAAATGCCCATTGACTTCAATGCATTTGGCACAAGAACAAATGTTCAATGACCTCAATGCATTTGGTTTGAGCAAAAAAGTGATAAAAACACACATTTACTCCAATTAATTTGCCAAAATTTCACCATTTTCCAAATTTTTCCAGTTTCGCAAATTTTTCAGCAAAATGAAACAAGGTAGTTTTGCTCATTACTAGCCATAGACTCCTTTAGCTTGCACTGATAACTTTAGAAAGTCCAAAAACATAATTTGCCTAAGGGTGATGACATACTGAATCTCCGTTGGTAACACATTTGATGTTTGTAATGCAGAAAAAGGAATTTTCATTATGCAAAAAAAAAAATGTTTTGGTTGTTTTGTTGCTTGTGCTGCAGGAGCTTTAACATGAGCAACAAAAGTCATTTTGCACTATCACCCTTAAGGTACTGTAGTTGCCCTAGAAGGAAATGACTACACTACTCAGAGGGCAGAACCTTGGCAGCAATACAGTTTTCCATACGTTTTAGTAGAATGTTTTCTCTACAGAATGCAGGACAAATATTATATACGTCTTGGGCTGGGTAAAAAAATATACAAACAAGTAAAACTCTGAATAACATAATGATAAGGTAGTTACCTTTAAACCTGTTTTTAATTATATTGTGAATAAATTAACATTATGAAGATACCTTTACTGATATTTTGCCTATATTTTATTTCTTTATCATTAATGACCCGAACATATTTGTTTGACCAAAAGAGAAGTAACATTGACAGCACAGTATTTAAACTACTCATAATAAGTCAATATTGCGTGTCACAGATATTTAAATGTATTTTCACCTATCATGTCTAATTGTGTAATGGTAGTATCATTTTTTTGACATAGTAATTGCTCGTAGCTCAATATTAACTAATGCACCCTGCCAATACTTTCAATTTCGTGTGTATCAGTTAACAGAATGGTTGTCAATAGCCTGACCATATTCTGATATAGATTTTTTAAGGTTTTTACTTATACTGTCTCATTGACACATATGTCTCATCCATTTGTTATTATCTTTGTGTGGCAGATTGCCTTCTTCCAGCACATGATAAGAATTCACCTCCTGAGATGTCTGCACAACAGGACATTTCAAACAGTGCATTTGGGTCATCCACATGTGGTGCTCAATTGAACATGATTGATATAATTTAGATTTTTTTAATGATTGACAGTCAACAAAAGAGAAAAATGCATAACGTACATCTTTCTTATAAACTATTGTTCTGGTACAGGCGATTATGGATATCTAATACCCTGTAGCTTATGTTTTTACAGTTGTGCCAACCTCACTTTCTGTTCAGTTTGATAATGGTATAAGACACTACAATAACTCAAGTCATGTACAAAGCAACTGGGTACAGTGGATTTGCTAATATGAAGGGGACAGTGAAGGGGACATGAATACTTGGGAATTCAAGGTATTTTTTTCACAAGGTATTGGTTTTTTTATGGTTTTCTTCTATTACAGTTTTTAAAATTAGGTAACACTTGCATTTTTAAAAGACAGATTATTTGAAGTAGGAAAAAAATGAAAATGACACAATAATGAATTTTTGATTAGGCCTCTCGTCAAAAAAGGTCTACATTTTGGGATGGTTTAGAATGGCCATGTATAAGGTACAGTACATCATAATCTGTCAAATCCTTCCCCTATTATTAGTAGTTCTTTTACTTTACTAGAAGGCTAATGTAATCATAATAGTTTTGAATGGAGAATATCACAGAGAGACTATTAAAGAGACTATTCATTCTAGTATTACAGTAGATAAATAGAAAATAGTCAAATTTCCTGTTTTTAAAAATATGTACCGTATATACTCGAGTATAAGCCGAGTTTTTGAGCATTAAAAATGTGCTCAAAAAGTAACCTTCGGCTTATACTCAAGTATATCGATGTGCAGTCTCTCACTCGCTGTGCAGATGGTTTTACCTCCTTGCTCGCACCCCTTGTGGACGGCCGGGCGGCGTGCATTGATGTGCAGTGTCTCACTTGCTCTGAAGATGGTTTTATCTGCTTGCGGGCAACCCCCCAATGGACGGCCGGGCGGCGTGCATCGATAGGCAGACTTTCACTCTCTGTGCAGATGATGGCTTTACCTCCTTGCGCGCACCCCCACCGGGCGGCGTGCATCGATGTGCAGACTCGCTTTGCTGTGCAGATGGTTTTATCTCCACCACGCGCACAGGTACACATGGACGCACAATGCATGTCCATTCACAGGGGGGGCCGCGCAAGGAGATAACACCATCCGTCCGTCTGGTGGTGAAAGGGTTACCTGACAAAGCGCGGCAGTTTAGAATCCAGACTGTTTCAGGCCGAGTTAGAAGACTCCTCTCCACTTCCCACTGAGCAGGATATAGAGCCGCCGTGACCTTGGCTGGGCAGCCGGTAAGTTGCTTGCTGCTTATTTCCCACCAGTTGTGCGACTGCGATTTCTGCCTGCTGTCATTTACAGCTATTTTATCTTTATACTCTTGGGGCTGCAAGTAAAGCAAGGGGCTGGGGGGGACAAGGGACAGCAAGGGGCTGGGGGGGGCAGGGAAGGGACAGCGAGGGGCTGGGGGGGCAGAGAAGGAATAGCGAGGGGCTGGGGGGGCAGAGAAGGGATAGCAAGGTTGCGCGCAAGAAGGTAAAACCATGGTGCTAATACAGATGTAATCTGGACCCCTACTTAGTATTACACACCATTATAGAAAATAACAAAAAAAAACAGTACTAATGCTATATAGGGTGTGTTAAATGCCTACAGTGTATCTGCACAACGAGCCAGTCAGTAATTGGTAAAATAACTTGTTATTTAAAAAAAATAAATTTGTTCTAAGTCCAGCATCAAGAATTATTTTGCCCTAGTAACAACCCCTCATGTGAACTGTGTCAAGTACTTGATAATTAGTAGCAGCTTCCTTAGCCTTCCCAAACTTGCTTTTATCTGCTGCTGTAGCATTTTTGTTATCTATTATTTATTTATCTGTTATTTATTTGATTATTGAAACGTAGCCGTAGCGGCTGCATTTTCCCACCCTAGGGTAGGCTTATATTCGAGTCAATACGTTTTTCCAGTTTTCTTAGGTAAAATTAAGTACCTCGGCTTATATTCGGATCGGCTTATACTCGAGTATATACGGTATGTGTCATTATGAAGCATGTTTTAAAAGGTACTTGCTTTAACTTAACAATCAGAATCTAACAGAACAATTGTGGCCAATCTAATTGGTATACTGTTGCCACTACTAAATCCATCAATATATTAGTAAAGTATCATCCTGGCTGTGTTATTTTACCTTCTTTTTCCTTAGGTTAATATCATAAAAGTGACTTTAGTTATCCAGTGCAACTTCAGTACTTGCTACCTCCTTTTAGTAGCAGTATTATGGATTAGCTGATATGGGTGGGATAGGAATACTAGAGGATGACAGCCCAGAACACTCTGCTGGATTAGTTAACTACCAAAGCAGGTGATTATCTAATTGCATGTAGATTGTACTTGCAGTTAAGGGATCCAGTGATTTACAAACATATCTCAGATGACACCTATTCTTGTCTCTGGCTCCAAAGACTACAGTATGCCATGATATTTATAATGTGATAATTTCTATGACAAAGGCAATGGAGAGGCATTAGATTAATTTTAAGACTCTAATGAGTTTAACATACAATTATATCTTTTAATAGCTCTGTGGGTGGATTATAGAACTACTGCTTGTCTGTAAAGAGGCTTAATAAGCTCAAGCTCTGTAAATGAAAAAACAACACAACAATAAAATTAAACATAAATGTAACACATTTTTGCAGAAATACAAAACCAACATTCCATGTCATCTGTGCTTAAGGTTACCTATCTTGCTGTTTAACCATATTTCTCAAAATCAAAGTTTTATATTAAAACTATATGAATTACTGCTTTACCTATGAAGTTTAGATTAAAAATGCTATAGATGTTTCATCTGCTAAGAACTAAAAACAACACCATTAAAAAGTATTTTCTGTCACAAAAAGAATGGATGAATGGAGGTTAAGTATTGATATAACATAAAGGTGGGCACTCTTTACTGCAGGCTGTCAGCAAGGTCAACAGTCAAGGTTCGATCAATAAACAAGGAATGGTAAATAACCTTCAGCTCACACTGGTTAATCAAAATCAAAAATAGATAGGACATTGGATATCAGTGTACGGCAGCCTAGCTGCCAAAGCTAACAAATATCTGGTGTGTTCAAAGACTTTTAAAGCCATACATTTCATGATGAGATTGCTATTAATCAATGTCACATAGTGTTTTACTCTACAGGATATCACAACCTGCATTTTATAAGGGTGCTCTTCCCCCTACATTCAGGTTTCTTTTAATGTGTAAACAGTTTGCTATTTCTACCAACTGTCATATTATTTGTGTTTCTACCTGCTTTTTGTTTTGTTTGAATTTTATAATACTACAGCTGAAATCTTCTTTAGAAAAATAATGCTGAAAAGCCTAAATATATTGATAGCTACACCAGGCAGCACATAACATTAATGCCATGCAACTGAGAATGTCAAGTGTTAAACATGAATATAAAATGCAATGACTAAATACTGGTTTTAATTAATCCCCAAGGGATACTCAACTAATAGACATATAGAGATTAAAGACACTATAAAAATGTCACTCAACTGAAATTTGCCCTAGTTTGGGATTAGTCGTATTTAGTAGGAACTGTTTTTTTAAATAGGTTTTAAAAGAGAAGGAATGTGTAAGCCACTTGGAGTGCCAATAATAAGTGATTGTAATTACGTACTTGACACCCAGGCCTAGTGCCCCTATTAGGAGAAAACTGCAATGGACGGGGTTTCTTTTCTGCCAGCACCATGAAATAATCTTCTTTTTGCAACTTCTTACAGGTGTGCGTGTGCAAAGCCAAACTTTAACATTTACAAAAAAGATGGAATTTTCTCTCCCTACTGTGCATATGTGTCGACTCTGGGGTAGCAAAGAAAGAAAAGGAGGATTTCTCCGTTGTGCTTCAAGTAAGTCATTACAATGACTTGGAGGAGCCTTACATCTGGCACCCCAAAGTGATTTACAATTTCCTTCTCCATTAATAAGATCTTTTACACATTGGGTTACTGTTATGCTTTGGTTGGAGAAATTATATACATTGGTGGTGCAGTGTATCAGAGATCTTCAATGCCCTGCTGCCGGGTGGAAATGTAAGAAAGTCAATATTAAAGAAAAAAATATTGTCTTAAATTTGAACCCAACAAAGTTAGTGAGCTTAAGCCTTAAATTCTGACCCACTTTACCATCCTTTCAAGGTATGACACAACCTTGGCTGAATTTTACTCGTGAGCACTGCACAGCTATTGGACACGTGACAATTGTTTTCAGTGCACATAATTTTCGGCATTTCGCTAATTATTCACTGTTTTCAAAGATTCGCAAATTTTTCAGCGAAGCGAAACAGGACACTCATCAGTATTGTCCAACAATTTCCGAATAGTTTTCAAGGGCCCAATCAGGCCTGCAAAACCTGCAACTGAATAGTCTTGTTCTGTATGAGAACGATGCAGGTATTCTACGATCAGCTGTGGTTTAATACACAGATTTCCATTTATGAAGCAACATAAAACGATTTCCCAAATGTTCCTGTGTATATATATATATATATATATATATATATATATATATATATATATATATATAAGCAACTTGTTTACTTTTGTAGTTGTGTAAAGGCCCCTTCTATAAAGCACAGATGTTGTTCTGTTACCACGCCAACAAACTTTGGTTCCACTGATGTTGGAGTCTCTTTATACTGTAGCTTCAAATTGTTTCTGTCAAAGTGAAATGGATGTCATAATAGTTGTAATAGCAGGACTACAAATTAGGGTGCAAAAATATCATGCCCTGATATTTTTTACCACTTGCAATTTTAGATTTAAGAATTTACTGTATATTTTAACACCCTGCAGAGAAAAATAATGCTTAGCAACTGAGTACATGCATATGCAGTGTGCAAAGTGCAATTTTAGGTGCAAGTTGTTGAATTTGCAGCGAACTTCTGCGTTTCTCAATTGGCAAAATGTTTTGCGAAAATTTTGGTATGGAATATTTCATTGTGCATCAAAAAAGTCACAGTTGCGTTAAAATGCATGCTATTGCGCTTGTGCTTTGTTAGGCATTTGACACAATTGCACTAAAAATCTTCGGTTTTGGAATGTTTTAGTTCTTGCCATCAAAATTACATCTGCAATCAATTCTTTAGGTATACTGCAACTATTAACACATTCCGCTGAAGCTCCCGTCAGCTTTAAAGTGACGGTAGCTCCAGGATTTCCCTGTGCGCTGTGATTGATTTATCTCAATGGACTGGCAGGAGAAATGGTACTTTGTGCAAAAGTTGCACAAAATATACAAATGGGGCGTGTGATCATTCCCATCTCTAAACCCTTTCGAAAACACTGGAACCATATTCCAGAACTACAGCAAATTATGATAGAATTAAATAGACTATAAAAGTGCCTAATTAAATGTATACGTTCAAGGACAAATTCTTTCTAATACATTGATATGACAATGATTCTTACAAGGTCAGCATCTTGCAGCTTGGCAGAGATCCTTATGCAGTTGTCACATGCTTAAAGAACACCAATAACTTTTAAAACAAAGGGCATTGACACATGAAGGTCAAAATAAATCATAAAATATTACATCAACTTTAATATTATCAAAACAAGTAAGATATATCATTCTCACTTACTGGAATGTGCAAAAGGAGCTTTGTTTTGGCGAAGGAGAGTCAGCACAAAATTTTACAGCCGACGAATGCTTAATTAAAGATTATATTTGCTGCTAATTAACATAAAGATAATTAAGCTGTAGTGTAACCACTGTAAGGAGAATAGAATTTATGGCAGAAAAGTGACTGCAGTTAGGCAATCGCTGTAAAACTAGAGAAAACCCAAATGTCGGTTTTAAATTATCCTGAGAATTTATAAATTTTAAAACTAATACTTTAAAAGATGCCATGTCTCACTAGAATGATAATTTCACTTGCATATTGTGTTTGAACCTTTATTTGATTTAATGTTTGCTACTTTGCTCTCAGTGATGACTCTCACATAAATATGGGGAGTTCCTCCTTTACACTATGTAATAAATATATTAAAAGTTCAACTGAAAAAAGAACTGTAATTGCATTGCATATTGCGCACAGCACACCTTTAAGGCATGAAGACCCTTTTGGAGCAAAAATGGCTATTTTAGTAAGAAGTTTAATTGGATACACTGGTGCAAGCTCTATTTTACATCACTTTTTACGTTAATTTTACATATACTGTAGCATCATGACTAGGAAATATTGGACATGTAGATTAATTTTGGTAATATAGTACAGGTATGGGATCCATTATCTGGAAACCCATTATCCAGAAACCTCCGAATTACGGAAAGCCTGTCTACCATAGACTCCATTTTAATCGAATAATTCAGATTTTTAAATTGAATTTCCTTTTTCTCTTTACAAATAAAACAGTACCTTGTATTTGATTCCAACTAAGACATAATTAATCCATATTGAATGCAAAACAATCCTATTGGGTTTGATAAATTATTAATGGTGCATTGATTTTTTAGTAGACTAGTAGTGGTATGGAGATCTAAATTACGGAAAGACCCTTTATCTGGAATACCCTTGGTTCCGAGCATTCTGGATAATTGGTCCTATACCTGTATACAGTATATTCTAATGGAATTCATACGAATGGAATGAAAACAGGCATGGGATCTGGAAACAAGCTGGAAAGTTCCAAACTACAGCTAGGCCATCTCCAATGGACTCCATTATAAACAAATAATTCAATTATTTTCATTTTCTCTGTAATAATAAAACAGTACCATGTACTTGATCCCAACTAAGTTATATATAATCCTTATTGGAGACAAAACAAAAAATCGTATTGGGTATAATTAATGTTTAACCCTTTCACTGCCAGCTGTCTTGGACAAAGCGGAACTTCTACTGCCAGACAGTTTTTGAACATTTTGCACTGTTCCACTTTAGGGGCCTTTCCTAGGGGGGACTTTTAGTTTATCCAGAAAAACAATATATCATTTTTTTAAGGACAACCGAAGCTTTAAAAATATGTTAGAATTTTAGTGTAATTCCAATTCTGTAACAAGATACCTCCAAGCAGTACACTACCAAATTTCCAAAGCACTGCTCCAGAAAGCTAAATACTTTAGATTTTAAGGCCAAAAATTCCACTAAAAGACAGAAGGTTTATTCCAGAAAATTATAAATTTTTAGAAAGAACAGATTATGCTGGGGAATCCAGAATAGGCACAACTGTCTGTCTACTCCAAACTACCAAGTTGCAGTGCTTTCCTAAAGTTATTGGTTTTTATCAAAATTTGTGAATTTTTTTTAAAAATCGCTTCAAAGCTTCAAGTCTATAGTATCTTATCTCCTAAAGGTCATAAAGTAAACAGATAAAACACCCTAAATATGAATGCCAGGGGTCCACTGAACAGTTTGATGCCCAATATGTATAGGTTTAACTAAGCATGTAGGGGCCCAAATGTAAACATACCCCCATATGATCTATCATTTCTGTCATTTCAGCTTCTGCAAAATCAACATTTACATCATTATAACACTAGTAAAAATTACATTCACCCCAGAAAGTCATATATTTCTGGAAAGTACACATTCCCCCGAATCTAAAATGGGTAGCCATGTCTTTCTACTCCAAAGTACCAAGCCACAAAGCTTTCCTAAGTTTGAAGATTTTTATGGCATTTCCAAAAAATCACCTCAAAACTTCCACTATGCAGCATCTTATTTTCTACAGGTCATTAGGTACCAAGATAAAACACCCTAAATATGAACCCCAGAGGTCTACTGAACAGTTTGATGCTCACTGTACATAGGTTTATCAAAGCACACGGCACTTAGAGTCCACCACCCCAAATATACCTTGTGCACACTAATTTCATGGCTTATATTTACCTAATTAATAAACACACGCCAGTTTTATGAGGGGTAGAAGCTGCAGAAATGTAGGGTGACCCCTAAAAATCTAACATGAGTAAAGAGTCCTTTCTACACCAAAGTACCAATCTGCAAAGCATTCCTAAAATCAGAAAATCGCATAAAAATGTTGCAGTTTGCCGCATTTATCTCACACAATTTCTTGCATACAATGGCAAATCACCACAAATAGGAACACCAGAGGTCTACTGAACAGTTTGATGCCCAATATGCATAGATATATCAAAGTCTGTGGTGTGTACTAAACCCGAAATGAAAATAGTGCATATGGATTTCTCGCCAACTCAGCTTTTGCACACAGAGCCCCCTAACAGTGTATTATGTGCCATAACCCCCCTAACTATAGAGACCCCCAGAAAACCATATATTTTTGGAAAGTACACAATCTAATGAATTCAAAATAGGTAAAGTTATTTTTGTACACCAAAGTTACACATGGCAAAGCTATGCTAAAATCAGATCAGGAACACTAATAAAACCACAAAAATTGTGCAAATCAATGAAACAAAATAAGTCACATGACAACATAATTAGTGGTCAGAATATCTGATCCAATAGTCACGCTGTCAAAATAAACAGTGTTTAGGGGGAAAAAAAATAAAAATGAGTAAAATGAAAAAAAGAAAAAAGTTTTTGTGAGTTTGTGTATACATGTGCACATGTAAAAGTTGTGTGACAGTGTGTATATGAGTGTATATAAGTGTATGTAAGTGTGCAAAGTGGGAAAAAAACCTGTGCTAAATTGCATGTTGTATGTATGTAAGTGTATGTGTGTATAAATAAAAATAAAATCGCACTTACCTGTCCTGAAGATCAGATCGCTTGCCTGCTCCTCCATGCTGCAGTCCTCGGGAGGAAGTAGGTGGGAGGTGGCACTGGGGGGGAAGGAGGAAGCAGTACAAGCAGCAGACGAGATGCGATCACGTCTGCTGCTTGTAGGATGGTCCTGCGACATCGCAGGACCGACCCCCCAACCCCCTTGGCTTGTTGCTGAAGGGGTTGGGGGCACATCTTTCTCTCTTTTGCCACCGGTGCAGAGAGAATCGCTTAGGTACCAATAACGTAGGTACTACGTTGTTGGCACTGAACTGCTTTTTTTTAAAACGGCGTAGTACCTACGTTGTTGGCAGAGAAAGGGTTAAAAGATTTTTTAGTAGACAGAGTATGACAATCCAGATTATAGAAAGACCCTTTATCTGGAATACCCCACATATGAAGCATTCTGGAAAGCAGGTCCCACACCTGTATAGTATTTCTTTTTCAATTCCCCATATTAATTCATGTTCCGAATTTGCAGTAATTTTGACTTTCCCCCTTCAAAAGTACAATTTTGTGAAGATACATGTCACAATTATTTTATTATTAGTACCCTTTATATAGAGTAAGGTAGGGAAAGGAAATGGATTCTATTTATATTTTAAAACATGTCATTTTATCAAATGTTTACATAAGTTTTTAATTAATATATATATATATATATATAATATACAGCAGAAGCCGGCACTCACGTGTAAAACAGGTAAATGTGCCTGGGTGCAGTCCCAACAAAATGTTTACGGGTACTTGGAGAAAGGTACCGCTCACACAGGTCTTAAGGTTCAATTTTAGCCAAATATTAGATGACGTCATGAAGTGGGAGTATACACACAAAGAAACAGTAAATATTAAGCAAAAAAATAAAACAAATAACAGAAAAAAGTGATTAGATGTCATGGAACCACCAAAACAGTGATATAGAGACTAGAACAGAATATAGAAATTAAAATGACATAGATATAGATCACTCTCACTTATATCTATGTCATTTTAATTTCTATGTTCTAGTCTCTATATCACTGTTTCGGTGGTTCCATGACATCTAATCACATCTAATCTAATCACTTTTTTCTGTTATTTGTTTTATTTTTTGCTTAATATTTACTGTTTCTTTGTGTGTATACTCCCACTTCATGACATCATCTAATATTTGGCGCCACTTTTGGGTTTATTTGGGGGATTTGTGTATCACATTTGCACTTTGAGAAAGGCTGCTGTGTCAGCCGAAACCTTAGTCACTTGTTCGAATAAATTTCTTTTTTTTCACCTTAAGACCTGTGAGTGCGGTATACTGTTTTTGTGTGTATGTGTGTGTATATATATATATATATATATATATATATATATAATATGCATCTGTGCATTAGTTATTACTTTGTTGCACATTAATGTGACGGAAGAGACATTTTTCTGAAGGTACATAAATGATACTTCAGCAAAAGAAATATATGTTTACCTCATTTTCTTGTTTTATATGTTTACATGCTTGTTTTACCAGCTTTTCTTTAAAGTGCATATTTTATATTTTGTTCTCATTATATAAGTGTGACTAGTGAGTAAACTACAGAGTCAACAGTCTTTATAAAGAACAGAGTCAGAAAAATGGGTCAGCTTTAATATAGCTTTAGAACTTAATGAACCTGTGTTTTACAATTGCAGACACTTGTGGAGTGGCAAGACATAGGGTTACACATTTATATAAAATAATGTCTCCTTAAGTTGATTCAGGCTCCAACTGAGTCCTATTTTATGAAATTTACCACAGCAGGATTGTCTGAATATTCACCGCGTCTACTGGCGGTAGTGGGACACATGTGGGTTTTTGTCTCTATAAGCATGGCACAATAGAGTAAAGTTTAAAGGGGATCTAAAGCTAAATTAATTATCAACTTTTCTGGGCACTTTTGCAGTTTACATTCATTTTCTATGTTAATGGATTTTGGCATAATAGCAATTTGAGACTGCTAATCTGGTATTATCAGGGCTTTGGTTCAACAGCTGCCTTTCAAAGCCAGAATATCAGCAGCTCTAGCTGACTATACACTGGCATTGTCATAGTTGACCTCAAGGTTGCTGGTATTAGCATTTTAAAATTGATATTATCCCAGAAAATGAATACAAATTGTAAAGTAGTCAGAGGAGCACTCTTTTTTTGCCTCTTTATAGGTCTCTGGTAAAGCCTCACCTTAATTATGCATTGCAGTTTTGGGCTCCAGTCCTTAAGAGCTGGAGAGAGTGCAGAGACTGCAACTAAACTGGTAAAGGGGGTGGAAGATTTAAACTAAGAGGTTAGACTAGTCAAGGTTGGGGTTGTTTTCTCTGGGAAAAAAGGTGCTTGCGAAGGTACATGATTACTCTGTACAAGTACATTAGAGGGGATTATAGGCAGATGGGGGATGTTTTTTCCCTATAAAACGACCAGTGCACCAGAGGCCACCCCTTTAGATTAGAGGAACGGAACTTTAATTAGAAGCAGCGTAGGTGGTTTTTCATGGTGAGGGCAGTGAGGTTGTGGAATGCCCTTCCTAGTGATGTTGTGATGGCAGATTCTGTTAATGCCTTTAAGAGGGGCTTGCATAAGTTCTTGAACAAGCATAGTATCCAGGGCTATTGTGATACTAATATCTAGAGTATTCATAGGTAAGTATAGGTTGTGTGTGCTGGGTTTATTTGGAAGGGTTGAACTTGTTGGACTTGGTGGTCTTTTTTCAACCCTATGTAACTATATAACTATGTAAGTTTATTTATTTTTTGGCTTTAGATACACTAAGCTAGTGAGTGTTTGGATGATTGAGTATGCTGTGGTAGATGATCGAAAAACAAAGGAAAAAGACAACCATCCTAGAGAGGCCTATGATAGGCACTGCCCAGCTAAAAAAGTTTAAGTTCATAATCTCTACAGAGATGTACAGCACAGGTCTCTGTAGACTGCATTATATTTATAGACGCTTTGTAGACTTTATTGTGCTTGTCCCCCGATTATTAGCAGCTGAGTAACAATAACAGAGTCAGCTTTTCCAGCTAATTATTATGGTTATGATATATTTAAAAAGAACATATTCTGCAGCCCTGTACAATAACTGAGTAAATAGGGTCCTGCTCTAAATTGCTCACAATATAAAAGCCAATTTATGAAATACTCCTAATGCAGGAATCGAAGTGGCAGATTTATTATTGATAATCAAGTAGTTATGATAGATATAGCTGTATATTTTACATTATATCTTTCAATTTATGTTTACAGCAGTTCAGTTTTTACCAACTTATTTCTGCTGTATACTGCATGGAACATGCAGTCCAGAATGTTTGGGACCTGCGGTTTTCCGATAAGGGATCTTTTCAAAATGTGGTTCTCCATAATTTGTCTACATTTAAACATGACATAAACTCAATAGGATTGTTTCGCCTCAAAAACAAGTTGGGGCCAAGTACAAGGTGCTGTTTTATTATTACAGAGAAAAAGGAAATTGATTTTAAAGTATTGAGTTATCTGATTTCAATTGAGATTATAGGTTTTATAGGAGATAACAGCCTTGCTGTAATTCAAAAACTTTCTGGATAATGGGTTTTTTTAGAAAGCAGATCCTATACCTGTACTATGATTACAAATTAGGATTATGTGTGACTTAACTTATTGTGGTATTCTAAATGCTATTTTATTGCATATTCGTCAGATCTGTTGTCTCCTGTTTATAGAATTCATATTATTCATGCTTTGCTAGCAGTGTCTCTCCCCTGCTTTTTTGACCTTAGCTGCTACTTTGGTATGCTGCTTGCAAGTTAATAACTTTTTAAGGTTAAGAAAATTCCAGATGACCTGATATCAAAGTAAGATATGATTTTACTTTTTTGTTTTCCTTCCCTTCAGGTTCACTGCAACAAGAGTGGACAGAATAAGAAAGACAATTGAAGTCTAGAATGCAGTAATGGGTAAGGGTGATTAGCTAGCCCTTGGACTGAGCTTTTCCTGTCTCAGCATGCTGTAAACCTACTACTATAGATATATAGCATGCAGGGCAAATTGATGATTTACAAGATGGAACACTGTAAAATGTTTCACGACAGCATATTAGTTCCTAGTGTTCCTAAATTTGAGACCACATTTAACTGTACTGATTATTTACCATAAAACATTCTCCAGAGAGGTATAACTCAAAAGAGAACTTTTATCTCATTTATTACCTGTGAAACAGTTCAGTAAGCAAACTCAACATTTTTTTCAGCAATATATTATACAGTACTGAAAATATAGAACATAGTCATTTGTACCCAGTTGTGGGTCCAGTTATATACGCTTGCCTACATATAAATTAGTAGGACACACTGAAGGTCATTATCTGCTAAAGGGGTATGTTTTTACTGTGCCGTAAATACGGTTATAGTTCAATGAAAAATTATTATATTTTACAATTTATCTTTTGTGCTGAAAAAAACAGACTTTTGAATTCCCAGTCCAACCCTGCACCCTATAGAGCTATTGAAGAATTAACACACGTATTCTCTTTCATAAATGTGTCACATTGTTGAAAGTCTTTTCTGACTGTCAAGAAAGTGCTGTTAAAATGGCAAACTGCTGGAAAGCCTTCAGGATTCCCTAGTCTGATATTTGATAAGTTGTCCCCTGCATCTTCTAAAAGGGACCCTAGCTAAGGATAATACTAGCAGATATTTTAAGGCAAGGCACAAGTTATTTAGACATTGCATTCCATATTGTTACCCTTTTGTAAACAGGGTGGTCTGGAAGTTGGCATTGATTGTGGCTGTGCTAAATTCCAGACAACCCTGTTTACGAAAAGTATGAAATGTGTAAAAAGTATTTACATTTATTTCTAATTTAGATCTCGGTTCTTGCATTTTGTTTTCCCAAATTTTTTGGATGCCAACAAGTTAAACAGCAGTAGTGCATGCATGCCAGATTGGCATTAATTTAATTTATCCAGAGTAGGAAGAAATCCATGACAATTCCATAGATTTTATCAACACTGGTTTTTTAATAGAAAAGTTAGTGACAAAATTCAAGGTAGTTCTGTAATATGGAATTTAAATGTGTGCTGCCGTCCATATGTCTGGACAAAGGGTTATAAATTTGTTTTATATATTCTTAAGCAAGAGTTTTTTAGTCAGGCTTTTCCTCACTAATAAGTACCATCTGTATAATGAATACCCAGTTTGGTACCTTATTTATTAAACCAGACAACCTAGACAGCTTGAGGTAGGGTTCATTTTCCAGAGCTCATTATCTCTCCTAGAACTTACGTAACAGTTATTTTTATATCTGTTAATTATAAATAGTGTTTTTTAAGAAAGTGCTGGTTTTATTGAAGTGCATTTGCTAAACCAGCCTCTAGATGACATAATATTTATGTACATGCATGTACAGGCACCCACAAACACTAATTTTCAAATACAGCAAAGCCTAGTAATAATTCATAATTAATTTAGACCTATTGGAAAGCTGACAGAAAGGACTGAGGTTGAAGGGCAAAACAATATCATGTCAGCGTTGTGTTTGCCAGAGGAAAGAGAAAGTGGATTACAAGATTTTCCAAGCTGATGGTTTCTATCATATGCACATACATATATACATATATACATACCCTTTACTTGTGTCTTTAAAATTGTTGAATGTATTTTATTAAACAGTTGAGGGCTTAATAGTACAATGAATGGCTTGCAAACAAATGGTTAACAGTATAAAACTGAAGATTGTATTACACAGCTGTTTTTATATTTGATGACAACACAAGCAATGGTAATGGACTTCATACAGTCAAACAGACAAGTTACTATTGAGAGAATTAGATTAAACTAAACGCCTTTTTATTTTACTCTTACTAATTTTCCTTAATCTGCTTGCCCCTATATGTAATAAAAGGCAAAAACTTTGCCTACAGTAGGTTCTATAACCCATTGTAAAATAAGATGTTTTCTTTTAAACAGCTGCCTACTTATCTGGTTGCTTCAAGTTACTAGATCTGTAGCATACTGTGAAGCTTTTACTAAATATCCTTTGTGTTGTGGAAATTACAGTATATTTAAGGTTAAAATGATAGTAAAAATGCTTACAAAGCATATACAAATGTAAAAGTGAATACTTGATATGTGACATTATTATTGATACTAAAGTAATAGTTTGATGATATTTTTATAGAAGGTGTCTTAATACAAATAATAAAACAAATAATATAGTGGTAAACTCCGTAGTTCACTTGCACTAGAAATTTGCATACATTGATCATTGCACATATTTTTTCGTAAATTATTGTTTTGCGCATGTTTTCCCTTAAATTTTGCACTGCTGTGCACATCTTTGTAGAATTGCAGTGAAATGTGAATTGCGCACAAACATTTGTGAATGAGATTGCGGTTTGCATGAGCATGCCCTCTGCACGTGTTTATTGTGTGCGAATATATTGCCGATTTTCACATTGCAAATACAAATTCTCAACTTGTGAAATCAGTTTAGTGAACATTTTTTTCCACGACCAAGGTTGTGGCGTAACTTGGACACAGATTGCAATTTGTAAATATGTCACATTTAATGAGTTATTAAGGACATTCGCACTGCAAATAAAAATGTGCAATCATGTTTACACATTAAATGCACCAGTCTTGTCCAGCTTTATAAGTATAAACACAAACACGGCAAATATGTTCACTGTGCAAATTTTATGAATGACCCCATTTGGCAATCTTTCCTTTTGCTTGACCAAACATGTTAGATACACTACAATTTTTATTTGTGACTGTATATTTTCTGTATTTTCTGCATTTTTAAATGTTTTTTATACTGATGGATGAGGTAGGGTGTAATTCTTTTGCATACTATAGGCTTGTGAGTGTGACATTTTCATTTTGACTGATCCCCAGTAGTGCAATAAAATGTATGATTTAATATACACATATTGCTCTGTACCTTTCTGGTATAGATGGTTATTTATCAATTACTGTAGATGTATAGCGCCTGAGAGCATTAGCCATGCAGGTCTTGGATACAACATTTTTCATGTGCAGATGTGCAGTAACCCTAGTTACTGCCCATGAATAAGTTGGTATACTGTATTGTTTTGGGAGATAGTGAAAACAAGGCAGCACCTTGTTCATTGTTTATTCACTCTCTGCATCCATTTTGTTGGATATGCATGTACATTGCTCAGAATTATATTTCCTGAGCCATAATGCATTGATGTCAGTTATTTCTCTTCACTGCCAAGAAGAAAAGTTTATTATCAAAACTAGTTTGTTCTGCAGAAATGGAACTTCCATGACTAGCCCACAGCCCAAGATTCAGCAATTTAGAAAATGTCTAAATTGAGAGAATTCCATTACCTGCACTAAACTTCTTGCAGACATAAAAGTAGAATTACAGCAACCATGGCAACCAGTCTACCTACAGAACATAATACTTGCTCTGCTGTTAGCCTTAGACCATTACTTCATTGTACTAATTGGCCAGCTACATGATCAAACTACATAGCTATGGTTAAGGCTAAAAAAGGCATTACCTGGCTGCTGGTAATCCACACAGGTGTCCCAGAAACAATAGGTTTACTTTTAAAAGCTTTGTTGGCTCATTGCAAGCTGTAAGAATTGAGATTCATCTTCCATATAACTTAAAATCATTGGTGTAGCCTTTATATTGAAAGTGTATTCCTATAGACATTTGCTAACTAGGACATAGTTAAGTAAATGCTAGCATGGTGCAACAAAGATGAGTAACAGCTAAGACACTCAGTGGGGAACACCATAGGCTAGTCTCTCTAATGATGAGGGCTTATCTCTCTCTAATGATGAGTGTCAGTTAATGGCATATAGATAGCAACAGGTTCTGACAGCAAAGTCATAACTGGTTGTACAGCCAATTAACATAATGCCATTAATGAGGTCACAGGGAGTTATCCTCCATCAAATCTTGACAATGATGTACCTATTACTTAAATAATCATATTTAGATATATTGGCAAAAAATAGTTGGATAGCTAAGGAACTATATCTACAATATGCAAATCCTTTTTTAAATATACAATAGCATTTATCAAGTATCATGCAAATATTGTTGCTAAAAAGTAAGACCATTTGAACAAACTCAGTGAAATCCATTGCACAATTTATTATTTTTAGGTTCTATCACATTTTTGTGGCAAATAGCAGCAAGTTTGGAGTAAGGCAGCAATGTGCCGACAGTTTTATACATACCTTATCCATGGAGAGTATAAGACTATAATAAAGGCTATGTAAGGTTGCCATAACAATAAAGGAGCAGTGACCAGGAGTTCTGAGAAACTGAAGAAGGAGTGGGAGCAAGAGGTACTGGCATTGCTAGTAATATGCCTAACTAGTATATACATGCAACATAATGCAGCTTCTTTAAATAAAGACACAGTTTTCAGTATAGAATACCTTTCCCCATGAATGGGCATACTGATAAATTATACCAGGGTCGGACTGGGGGGTGCAGGGCCCACCTGGGCTCCCGCCCCAGGGGCCCTGCAGGTGCCCCAGCCAGACGTGTCTCCTACCCCCCCCCAACCCCCCCTGCAGGGCCCCCTCCCGACGTCCTCCCCGAGCACGTATAAATTGAATGCGTCAGGGGAGGAACAGTCAGAAGGGGGAGCACCGGCAAAGGTCGGACTGTGCCCCTGGGGCCCACAAGGGCCGGGGCCCACCGGGATTTTCCCGGTGTACCGGCGGCCCAGTCCGACCCTGAATGATAGTTATAATCAAACCATTTTCACCCTGCTACACATTGTTTGGTATAATGTTTAAAGAAATATACTTTACTAATAAGGAAGAATTCTAAACTGATGTGCAACTTTATTACAATATACAGTTATTGGGATCTATAATCCAGAATGCTCGGGACCTGGGGTTTTCCGGATCTTTCAGTAATTTGGATCTCCATACCTTACGTCTGCTAAAAATCATTTAAATAAACCCAATAGGATTATTTTGCCTCCAGTAAGGATTAATTATATCTTAGTTGGGATGAAGTACAAGGTACTGTTTTATAATTATGGAGAAAAAGGAAATCATTTTCAGAAATTATTTGCTTATAATGGAGTCTATGGGTGATGGCCTTTCCGTATTTCGGAACTTTCTGGATAACGGGTTTCCGGATAAGGGATCCCATACCTGTATTTGCAACCAAAAAAGTTAGAAAATAATTCCTGTGTTTTATAAGTTCTTTATATGGAAAAGACAGACGGTTAGCCAGCCAAATACCTTTTAGCTATTTAAGGTATTCCTAAATTGTCTTAAAATTAAAATAAAATTGTCTAATGTGCCTAAAAATATTTTAAATTAAATGCTGTGACAATGAATGTTTCTTTTGTGCTTATTGACCTATGCTAAGTTTTTTTGCAACCACCATAAAACAATTAGTTATTTGCATGCTTTGCTGTTTACTTTTCCATAATCACTAAATTACTGGAACATTTCTATGGTAAAGCTAATAAACTACAAAGACGCAATGCACCCTCATTTGTACTAATGAGACTATTGACTGGTCAGATGAATGTAAGCCCTCAAAGCACCAAGTTAACAAACCTCTGGTTATCTAAATAAGGATGTGATTGATTTTGTTAAAATAAATCATCTTGGTCAGTATGATAACATCTCTATCCACACCTGAACTTGTTTTTATAATCCTCTTTGAATATAAATGCGCAGCCTAAGGCAAAGGAGGATGGCATTTAAACAGAATTAATTGGAGGTCAGATTTCATCGTAATGAGCTGTGAGATTAATTATTTTCGTTATATATTTATGTATACATAGAGCATGCCAAGTATTTCATTACCATTTTATTAGCACCTATCTTTTCTTTAAGAAGTTCTTCTACATGGTTGACTAATATACATACACTTTTTTGGTTTTATTATACTGTGTAATATGATGACTAATAACTGCACACAAAACTGTGTACAGAATATCATAAAACATATACTGTATAGTTTAGACCTAATTGTCTCATCTCAAATATCTGACTTGTATGTTTTACTATATAATCAAGACTTTCATATAGGTATTGGAGGTTCTGAGATCTCATCTCAGTGTTTAGACTACAGGAGAAATATGAAAGTTATGTATAAATAGACCATAGTTTACAATGCTTCCCCTTGCATTTTCTACAAACTAAGCTACTAACAATATCAACCACATGGGCACAGATTGTCAACTGCCTTCTGCATTTTTTATTGTAGGGTTCCTTGTTTGGGTAACCATGGAAAAATTACCTTGCCCCTTAGGAAAAAAGCAAAGACCTACATTTCTAGGATTCTGCCCATATAATTCAACCCCTTAGCCTAGAATGCTAGGCACCAGCTATGAGGAATGCCATATGCTGTAATCAACTGTTGTAAACAACTACTTCCTAACGTAAGTGTAATGTGTTTAAGCAGTATGTCTGTGTAATAATCCTTACATTTAGGGGCCCATTTATTAAAATACAAATTTTGGATTGTTAAAAGTATGATTGCCAAAAATTTGGAGTAACCATGATAATTTCTGAACGATCATAAACGGCGCAAAAACCTTTCTGACTTTGCAACTTCAATGCATGATTTTGGAAGCCTTCCATTGGACTCAGTGGCACTCTGCGGCTCCAACCTGGCCAAAAGATAGTCACAATACCAAAGTTTGATTGAATAGCGAAATGTTCATTGCCGTTGCGCAAAGTATGAAAAGTATGACTTTTTGTGGAATTACGAACGTGTCACCAAAAGTCGTACTATTTTAACAATATTATTGTTAACAGTACGAAAAGTTCTAAACTTAAGAAGAAAATACAAATTTTTTGCAATCTTGGTCATCTTGCTTTAATTAATGGGCCCCATAATGTTGTGTAGTCCTTTACTGACAAAATATTTAATTAGCTTTAAAATATGCTTGATGTTACACAGAGATGTCTGCTGTTCATATGGCATCAAATGGTGCAGAAAGATATAAATGAGACAATATAGGGCTGATCAGTTTTGCACATTCCTTATTTGCCTTGACATAAAAGTGATGATATTGTTTACCTTAATCAGCAAGGGCCGCAACCATTTATGTTGTGGTTTTCAGTATTCAGCTCTGGGGAAATCTCTTGGACAATATGGTATTGTTCTAAAATAACATTTATTCATTTGATATTATTATGTTTAATGATCCTTTAGTCACAAGTTGGATTTAACACAGCTGGCAAACACACCTAAACATACAGTGAGACATATCAAGAGAAGTGTTTTGTATTAGAAAATCAAGAATTTTTGCTCTCTTCAAAATAAAAAAAACCCCCAAAAGTGGGAGGCCGATTTTTTTGAATTTGAAATCAAGAAAAAACCACAACTACAGGAAGAAAAAGCAACAAAAGGAAAGCAATTTTCCCCCTTTTTTTCAGAAGCTAGTTATTTTATAAAATCCACACTATGCAAGTTTTCAGAAAATAATCACAAATATTTCCTTCCCCTCTTTTTTCAGAATCGAGAAAAAACACAAACATAATTATTGATGAATCTTCCCCTTAGATTTGTACTAGCCCTGCACAATTGCTTCCCTTGTTATCATCACAAACAATAAATTTCCTTTTTTGATACAGTAATAGCATTCTCCCCAGCTCTCCTGCACCATTTACAGTATAAGATAATACTCGGCTGCACAGTGACCACCTTAGCTATAACGAGAGAACATTTCTCCAAACTAGCACCCTCAAAAAATACTGCTTAAAGCGTTTTATGGACTATTCTTTTCCATTGATAATTACACCCACATACCATATTTGCTGTTTTTACGCATAACTTTTTCGAACTGGAAGCAATCCTGATGTTTGGCAGTATAAATGTACCTTTTACAGTATGGTTAACAAAAATGCCATCTTATTCTACATCCAGGCCTTATGTAGGACATTGTTAGATGCTGCCTTATATCATTCTTGTAAGAACAGTCCATTTGTGATAGGGATGCCCAGAATCCATGACTTTGTACTTGGAAGGAATATTAAAGTTCTGTAAAGCTCTGTATAACATGTCAGGGGTTCAAAATGAATAATTGTAAATTTAAAAAATGAGACTCATTAACTTAATAATGAATGTTTCTTAAACATTAGCTACATTTTATTTAAATACTTTTAGGTCTTTTAACTGTGCACATTTCAAAAATATATGTATTAGTTTCTGCCATAGACAGTTTGGAAGCCTTCCTTATTACAAGAGTACATATTTATGTAGATGTTAATTATTCGAAAATCTACCAAACTGTGTGTCTATTTTGTGCCAGCTAGCTTAATAAACTGGCGTAGTCCCAATGTTAATTTTGCTAAGCAGGGCATAAAAATGCAGGACAATACAAATACACAGAGATAAAATATGAATCCCATTTACCCGGGAACTAAAGGTCACCAAAAACTGAAGAACAACTTTTTATTCATCAAATTATACTAAGTGCTGTCATATAAAAGGACTGCTGTCTAAGTCAGAGCATACATTTTATGTTTTCAATCACTTAATTAAAATTGTTCTGATCTTGGCAAAATGTACCAGTGTTGCCATTCAGCAGAACGGTTACCCAAGAGTATGTACCGTACATCATGACTCCTTTACCAATCCAAATGCAAAAGCAAATTGCACATAAAATTGTTTGAATTAAAAAAATATGTAAACTTTTTTTTTCTGTTTCTAAAACGACTCTATACGGCCCCTAGAATAACATACACAATCCTTACAAATTGCATCCAAAGCTGATCCACTGGTTTATCTTTTATGAATCACATGGAATTGAATGCCAAGTGTAAACTACAGGGCAAATACACACGAGAGCCCTGGAGTTAATGCCTACCTTGAGGAGATGTTAAATCAAGGATCCCTTTGTGCTATCTACCTACACATTCTACTGACCTGCATATAATAAAATTGCATGGTAACATGTTGCAATAACTTGTGTGTTATTTACCAGTGTGAATGCTAATAAGCATCTGCATGAGTAAATAACACTCAAGTTGCCAACAATGCTGGTATTCTGGGGAAATTGCTACATTAGAGGTAAAAAAAAAAAAGTTTGCATTAGTTTAAGCACTTGGAACTTACTTTAATAATTAGTCCTACTGGGTCTAATATATTTTAATTTGATATTGTCTTGATAACTATATGTTACCATGTTGCAAAATAAATGTAACATTCATCTAATTTATTTTATTTAAAACTTATTTTATTGCTGGAGAGGTTAATAGACACTCCCAAGCTTGTAACTTGTAGAGAGTAAATGGAAGACATTTTCCTTTTTCTTAGATCATAAAGTTACCTAGTGGAGTAAATAACTGAATGACCTATTTGTTACCCCTTAGGTAGAAGTACAGGAGTGTTAAGTTAGTGGTAAAGCAATATTTTTTAAAGACTTATTATTGTGGGGTTGGGTGACCTAAATTAAATATATCCACTTTGCTTTATCTCCTTTTTAATGATGAGTGAATCTGTCCTGTTTCGCTTTGCTGAAAAAATTGTGCATCTTTGAAGATTCACAAAATGGTGAAAATGGAGCACGGTAAAAACAAATTGTCGTGTGCTTCATTGTTTTGATGCACACAAGAATTTTTTTTGAGGCGCATTATTTTTTACACACCGCGGGCGGCGAATTTGTACGCAGCAAATTTTGACGCTCATTTCGTAAAATAATCAACTAAAGGCGAAACATGGAAGTCTATGCCTGCCAAATTATTTTGTCCATCACTACTCCTTTTATCTTATTTAATTTTACATCTGGAATTCCTCTTTATCTCACTTTACATTTGGGTGACTGTACTGTGCTGGGAATTAAGCATTTCAGCCCTCACGTTCTCTAAAAGCCAAAATGTTTTATTGTAGGTATTTATATAAATTATTTATTTCCAAATATATTGTACATTTAACAAGAATTAAGAGGGGTAGGAACAAAAATAAGTGCAAAAGTAGAGTGAACTTTTTGCTGAGTGTTATTGAATTTTTTTCTGCAGGCGTGGATTCACAGTGAATTTCCGCATTTCATTGTTGACAAATTGTTTTGCAAAACTTCCTAAAAAATTTGCCATGGAAAAACTATAAAGATGCGGGCGACAAACGCATTTTGTAGATTTTTTGCCATTTTGTGAATTTTCCATTTGTTTCACAAATTTTTCGGCAAAGTGAAACGGAGCAGATTCGCTCATCACTGCTGGGAAAGGTTATGCCAGGTCACTATTATTTGATCGCGTGAGTTTTAATTGTCACACTTACTGGGCATCAAATATGTCCCATAACCATTTCTCCCATCTCAGCTATACAGTAGGTATCTCCTGCTTATTTAGTGTTTCAATTGACCACTTGTTGTCTTTGTTGTCTAGTGCCCTCTTTGCCACATTATAGAACCATACCTGTAAAATGCATAAAGTTTACCATTCTGTAGCTTAGAAACAAATACAACTCTTGTAATGCTTGTAAAGTTGAGTAGTGATGTAAATGCTTGAGCGAATCTGTCCTGTAAAATAGGGCTACCACACAACTTTTTTTTAAATGACCCCAACTTTTTTTACGCCACGTCAACTTTTTTTTTGGGACACCACTGCAACTTCTTTTGAAGTTTCACGAAAAAAATTGCCAGTGGCGAAATGCCAAATTTTGCCGCAAATCCATGTCAAAAGTTTATTCATCACTCATTTTAGCTTGTTCCTTGTTCCTAAATAATAAACAATAAATAATAAGTAATTTTGTGATAATCATTGGGAAAAATATCATTTGAATGAGATGCTTTCTATATGCTGTACATTTGTACTTTGTGGATTGTAATGTTATAAATATTGTGTTATAAAAGAGAAACTCTTCATGTCTGAGGCAATTTTCTTTCAGAATACATTAATAATTTTTTTTCTTAAAACTTTGGTCCTTTAAAACTTTTTAAAATAACTGACTGTAGTTTCAGACTTGACACCGCAAACAAGGCAAGTCTAATATGCATGTGTTAATAAAAATACAGGTATGGGGTTCCTTATCTGAAAACCCATTATCCAGAAAGTTCCAAATTACGGAAAGGCCATCTTCCATAGACTTTATTATAAGCAAATAATTCTAAGTTTTAAAAATAATTTTCTTTTTCTCTGTAATAATAAAACAGAACATTGTACTTGATCCCAATTAAGATATAATTAATGCTTATTGGAGGCAAAACAAGCATATTAGGTTTATTTAATATTTAAATGATTTTTAGTAGACTTTAATAGACTTAAGGTATGGAGATTCAAATTACGGAAAGATCCCTTATCCAGAAAATCCCAGGTCCCAAGCATTCTGGATAACAGGTCCCATACCTGTACAATTTATTAATATACAACTGGAAAAGTTTGATGAAAAATAAAGAAAAAGTAATAAATCCTGACATTTTTTGCAAAAATATCATTTTTAATTGACAAAAGTTTGTGCAAGAAACAATTATTTTTTTTTCCTTTTGAAAGAGTAAGACTGAATTGAATGTGTAGTTAGTGTATATTGTTAGAAGGCAATGGCTTGAATTTTTCTGATTTAGTGCTCCATAGTAACAAAACAACCAGAGTTTAGGGCATAAATACTGGATGACAAGTCAATTTAATTATTATAGCTAGCAATATACTTTAATGAGTAATGGAAGGGAAGTCTGTCAGTCAATGAAAATAAATTGCACAAACTTTAAGAAGTGTAATTTTTACCAAAAATAGAATTGACTGACATTGCTTTCTTTCCATAAAGAATACCAAAATTAAATTTATTTAATACTGACATGCATGAATGTTGAATAACTAAAAAAGCCTGAACCAAAATATTTTTTCTGACTCTTAACTTCCCTTGGGTGCTTTAGAAGATATAAAATATTGATTAACCTGCGTACATAATGCTGGATTTTCTTGTGTATGTGATAAGATTTGTTTACTATAACATACAGTATATATATTTACTAAGTTGTAGAGTGCATATTTAACATGTAAAGAAGGCAATTCCAGTTTATTCATAATGTCTAGAAAATTGTACATTTTGTTTTTTTTTTTCAAACACAAATATTAGAAATGTAATTTCATTCTTATGGCAATAGATATAATCAGTATTTATGATTAGCGGGTAAACAAAATAAAGTTGTGGCTAGTGATGAGCAAATTTCCGGAATTTCTTTTTGTCTCACAGCATCAAAAAAGCGCGGCGACAAAAAACATTGCACAACAAATGCGTTTCACAAATTTGGCACATATTTACTCATCACTAGTTGTGGCATGAATAATACGGCCTCCTGCTTTACAAGATTAACAGAAAGACTGTATTTACTAGTTTAAATGGGTAATGACTGACTCTAAAGGGTATATTTATCATGAAGTGGAGTGAAGCATTACCGGGGATGTTGCCCAGGGCAACCAATCAGCAATTAGATTTCAACAGTTAGAAAACCAAATCAAAGCATCTGATTGGCTGCTATGAGCAACATTACTGGTAATGTTTTACTCCACTTCTTACACAGCATGATAAATATACTCCTAAATCTGCAAATTGTGGATGAAGAAACCTTAATAACCATCACAAGTAGCCTCCATCTAAGGCAGATGGTATGAAAACCAAATAAATAAAAATAATTATCCCGTATCCCTATATAGTCTAAACAGTGGTTGAAATGAACATAAGAAAAATAGTTCAAATACATTACCTTCCTCCTACTGAACAGTGATTCCTTTCTTTCTAATTTGCAAGGGATGTGAAAACCTATCTATGGTCAAAAATTTACATGAGCAAGTGAAAGTTGGCGACTTTTCACAAACATTATTAGGCATTAAATGTCTCAGAAGAATTCAACAGCAGTGAGGAGCGAATTTTTTCACCAGGCATGGATTCACAGCGAATTTCTGCATTTCGACATTGGCCAATTATTTTGCAAAACTTCCCTGTAAATTTGTAGTAGAAAAATTTGTTGCACGTCAAAAATAAAGTCACGGTCACATCAAATTGGGCGTGATCACATCAAAATTGGGCGCGATCATGCCAAAGAAGACATGGGTGACAAATAAAAGACAAATGCGTTTCGTGGATTTTTCGCCGTTTCCAAATTTTTCTTGTCATTTCGCTAATTTTATGGCAAAGAGAAATGGAACAGATTGGCACATCACTATTCAACACTTTTATTTATTTTTTCCTACTTTATTAAAACAGGCAAACTAGTAAAATAAAAGGAACATGTGATTTTGTTTTATGTACCTTTTTCCCAGGACAAAAGAGCTAGAATGGAAACTATATTTTTAAAAAAAAATACGCTGGCGAATTAAAAAAAACAGTCACATAAAGAAAGGTTTTGTCACCTTTTTTCCTATAATGTTTTTTTTTTCCTTGAACTTGAAAATGTATCTGCTTGAAAATGTCACTGAACTGCTTCTATAAAGAACCAACATTTTTAAATCCAAATTGAGGAGTGATGTGCTGGAAAGACACACTGGAGTACAGTTATTACCATTTAAGGATCTATTTGTAGTAAGCAATGTCAAAATTCATGCAAAGATCATTTTCTGGGATTTTCTTGCATCATTTTCTTTTTTCCCCCTTTGTGCTTAAATTTTTTTTGCAGCAAGCTGCTGAATTTATGAAAAATGCAATAGTACAAAAACTCCCACAAGAAAGAATAAAAGTAATCAATGCCTAAAAAAATCAAGTGAAATTAAGTAAACTCTAACATTTTCTGACATTACTATGAACAGATTTGTTAGATGGCAATAAATATGTTCATTGTGTATATGGGACTAAATAGATGATGTCTTATACATGCATTACTTGCAAGTTTGAAGTGAACTAAAGGTTTAATTGCTGAAGAGTGCCAAAAGGTAATCCACCCCCCCCCCCCCAGTGATTATAATCGCTTCCCTGATACCCCAGAGCCCTGTGCTCCTATTCGCTAAAAACTTCTCTAGTCTGGTTTATTTCTGAAAAAGCTTATTGTCACCATCTTCTTTGGCTTCGTCCGTCTTCTCTTTGTTCCAGGCAGGTGCACATGTAGTAGAGTGAAAAGCTGAATTTATATGCAAAAAGCGGCCTTTTTCACTCTCCTGTGAATGCATCTGCTCAGGCCTGAAGGAAAGGAGAAGAAGATTGAGGGAAATGTACAGAAATACCCCAAGCTGGTGCAGTTTTAAGCAAACAGGAGCATCTGCATGGGGTATCAGGTAAATCATTATAATCCAGATTATGGCACCCACCCCCTATGATTGTACTTTATCTTCTCCTTTAAACACTTGGTACAAATTTGTAATATTGTCATATGCATACAACAGCTTTGATGCACACACAGATTTGCACTGGGGAAACTAAAATTAAAGGAACATAGATATAACTATTTTATCAAATCTAGAAAATATTACAGTGATTTCACAAGTCACCACGTAGTATCATTATAGTTAGTTACATAGTTACATAGGGTTGAAAAAAGACCAGAGTCCATCAAGTTCAACCCATCCAAGTAAACCCAGCACACACAACCCACACCTACCAATCTATACACTCACATACATAAACTATAAATACAACCACTAATACTAACTGTAGATATTAGTATCACAATAGCCTTGGATATTCTGAATGTTCAAGAACTCATCAAGGCCCCTCTTAAAGGCATTAACAGAATCTGCCATTACCACATCTCTAGGAAGGGCATTCCACAACCTCACTGCCCTCACCTATAGGTTGTAAACTTTTATATGCATAAAATGCACACACAAGGAAAAAAAGATAAATTATCCACTGTGCATTGACTTTACATATAATTTACATATAATTAATTAATCTGCATAATTTTATAAACACTGGTTAAAAAATCTCAGATAGAATGTGGCTTGTAAGGCATCCAGCTATCGTACTGGATTCTGAACAACCCTAATGGGGAGAAAATAATATTTCTAGTGCCATGTGTTCAATTTAAAGTTTGATTTTTTTCTTCATGTCTTTTAAGAGTACAGGACATTTATTTGATTGTCAGGACGGATAAAATAACACTCACCCCGATGGTCAGAGGGCTGTCTAATAAAGGAATTACCTAACAGCATTTTAAATGTAAGCTAAATAGACATGTCTGTTTACAACCTCTCTTTTCATTATGCCATAGCAGGATTTCAATATTTCTTGTGTTGACAGACTTTTTAGCCTTACATATAGATCTTTGTTTAAATTAAGCATTACAAAGAAATAAACTAATGGCATTTTTTAGTTAACAGCTCCTTAACTTTCTGATGCCAATTATTTCCCTATACTTCCAGTTATGATATAAAATAATAATGCTAACTTTCCATAAAATAGAAACTATTAATTTTTGATATAACTTTTTTTTTAAACTATAATAATAAAACTACAGGTAGAAAATTCCATGGAACATAATGGGAAAAACTTTGCACTTTTTTCGTTAAAGGTTATTTTCTGAGGTGCTGAGCTTGGCTCCAATAAAACCAGTTCTGCATTTTTTAGTCATAGTTAATAACACATTACTGACTTTCAATCATTTTTTTCTAACAATTTATTTTTAGCACATTAACACATTTATTTAAATGCAATAAATCACCAGAACTAAATTGTATCAAATCATGAAATTGGAATCATTGAATCAAAATTGGAGAAGATGAACATCATTCTCTTCTATGGTATGTTAGCATCACTGACTGAATTTTTAAGCCCCCAAAACTTAATGTACTGCAAGCTTGGGAGGGGGGGTGTAAGTGATTTGCACTTGACAAATCAATTTATTCTCTAGTATCCTCATTGCCAAAGCTTACCATAACCAGGAATATCTGCTTATCTGGAAAGGTCAGAAAAGTAAATCAGCTTTCTCAATACTTCTTTCTTATTACTATACTTACTATACTTAGTAAGTTTGCAGGCCAAAATGTGTGTTTATTTTTCAAGATAGTTTTCATTAAATACAGAAGATAAATTGAACAAGCAATGAAAAACAACAAGCAAGAAAAAAAAGGAATACTGATAATAGTAAATAGTAAAGTCACACAGTCAATCTGATTATTGGGCATCAAAGTCAGTGACTCCGGACCCAGATAGTAAAGGCATTGAAACATTGCAATTTATCAAATAACTTCCTTATTATTTTGGACATTAAACAAACAAAATAATGTTTATGTGTTGTACCATAGCTTTTATTTATCATATTTAGGAATAGAAAGCATTCATATACATCGTATACATCTATACAGGTATTCCTATTTTGTGCAACCAGCATCACCAGGGGCACCTTTTCCTGGTGGCATGTCATCCAAGATGGTGGAGCCCGTAGGCGCCACGTGGTTTCCCAGTGACAGAATGCTGGCACACGTGACTTCATCACCCATAATCAGGGTTTAATGTCCGATTCAATGCCCAATTATAGTTTCAACTCATGTGTGTTCCTGGGTTATAATGCCTGATTTACTGATTTCTGGCTCCTGACCATTCTGATTTGACTTTAACTGACAGCCACCTGCCCTGATCTTTTGCCTGGAAATGACAACAAACTCTCTTTACCCCTTTATTACCATGAGCCAGATTAGTCTGTACACCAGCTTCCTCCTTGGTCCCTACTCCAACCTGTAAGCCGCTAGGCCATGGGATTAGGAAAATGAAAAGAAACTAGTATAGAAATAAAGTGTTAACAGGGTACAGCAGATAAAAACCTACATAATTAAACTGAAAATGTATTTGCAAAATATATCAAAATTCTTAATATTTTTTTGAAGTGAGGAATTAATATTCTTTTTAAGAACAGACTTTTTTTTAATGCAGATGGCTGGCTAAAATAAAAAAGGCATTTTATAATAAACTATAAATGCTATCTCACTGTAAAAAAGAAAAATCCTAAGTATTCTATTTAAGTGCATTTCTAAATTATGAAGCTTGGCAAACAAAAGTATAAAGATAAAATACTGACCAAACCATTTTATAATAACCATGTAAAGAAAAGCTTATTTTAAGCACCACAATAAAAAAAAACTACACTTGATACTCTAAAATAACCACAGCTGTAGCAGTAATCACAGAAAGTCCGATATCCCACTAATTAATAATTATAGACCGTTCTAGAAGGACTGATGAGACTCTGCAATGTACAGCTAGCAGAATCATTTGCAAAACCAATTTTCATTTGCATTGTTTTGTTATCATAGCAGTTTATAGAGCCAGATGTTGTCGTTCAGAATGGATGAGTACCAATGTTCCAAGAGAATGGTAATCCAGTGACATGGGGGAAAAGTCAGTTGATTTAACATCAAGTAAGTCCTGAGTGGGTCCTGATCACAATGATGTTGCAGTAAAAAGTAGTGCAACAAATATCATAAACACCTTTTTGTCCTAAAATGTTATTAAAAAAGGTGTCTACTTGTAGAGGCAGTAAACAGTGCCTGTGATAGGTCTTGCATCATTTTTAAAATTTTGTCTATAAATCTGAGAATTAAACAATAAAATAACCAGATTGACTTAATTTTAGTGATATTCGTGCATGTCTGTTTTATAATGCAGATAAATGGAACATGTACCAACAGATTTCTTTATTCAGCTGATCAATATGGTTTACTGAAAAGAGAAAAGAGGGCAAAAACTTGATTTATGGCAGTTGCCATAACAATAGAATTCTCAAATGCTTGCTACATTCTTTCCGCCAGATTTGATGTTGGTTTCTGTCAATCTATTGCAACATGTACTAAAGTAGAGCAGTTTTCATTTGTTTCTGTTGTCATGCTAGTGTGGGTTTTTTTGACGCAATTGGGTTGTAGGATTGCTTATAAGATTAACTGAATTTTACATTTGCCACAAGATTTTGTTTCCTGAGGCTATGTGTATTAGATGTTTAGGTGTTTCTGTAAAATACATTTCAAACACGGGAATATCTCTTGATTACAGTAGTTTCTTATTGTGAGGTTGTTGCCATATTATCTATGTTTTTTTTTACATTACATGTAGTTCAATTTTAATAGAACCTCTAGGGATCATTAACAACTTTTATCCAGAATTATAGGAAGTGCAACCAAAATAGTTGAGTGGCAATACGTCTATTCCTAGAAATGGATGTTAGAGCACAATCTCGTTTAAATGTAGAGCTAAAAACCAGAAACAAACAGTGTTTGATGAAGGTATAGAATTAACCCCAATCTTGTATGAATGCAGGTTTACAGTGGAAAGGCAGCTGCCTGTAAAACAATTATATGACACCAATGTTTGTTACACTAGCAAAGCTAAGTATTTCTTTATCTCAATACTAAGCAATGGGACAATGCTCTACATCTGCAGGCAATAGCGCCTGCCAAAATGCAGCTACAATTCTTAAGAACATGCTTTGTGTTTGCAAATTCATTACAAGTGCTAGAAAAGAAAAAAAAAACACCATAACAAAAAGCAATTGGCATGCTATGATATAATAATTAGATGTAATCCTAAGTGGGACAAACCACTATACACACTATTAGAGGAAAACAATGTGATAACAATGAATAATACAGCTGCATCCATTGTAGTCATGTTGTGTTAGTATTAAGGAGAAGCTTATTTACAGGCAATGTCTCTAGAGAGACTGATTCTGGCACCAGCAGATACTAACAATACAATATTGCAATTTAACAGGCCTTACTATGATAATACTGAAGAATGCTTGCAGCTTGCTTCTGGGACTTTCTGAAAACATGATGGATGAGCCTAGAAGTGTTTCTTCTAAGCAGAGCCCTGCTTGTTTTAAAGAAATATTTTAAGTAAATATAATTTGGTTATAAGTTTGTATCTTCAGTGTTTGGTCAAGAAGAGGAATTGGCAGCAATATCTTTTAAACATGATTTGCTGGAAAATGTAGTAAACATATAATGTTTAGTAAGGTGTTAACTATTTAACACATCACTGTTTTATTGCTTTTAACATCTTTGGTACCAGATATACCCCAAAGCTACCAATTGTGTACTGAATGATATTACTGTAAAAAGATACACATTTTGAGAGATGGGTTAGTTTGGCTTCATGATTTGTCCCACAAACTGCTGTATCCATTGTCATCCATCTTCCAAAAGAAACACCTAATATATTGGTGTAGAATGATTTTACTGATGTTCTTCTTAGTAATAAGTATGTCATGGCTATCAGATTAGTTTGTAGGTGAACCAGCATTGCCTTTACATAACTAGCATTATTAGAGATTCTAGTGTAAATATTTTTCACACCATGGAACATCTTACAGTACAGACAGTATATGATTTAGTAGTGGGTCAATTAACTATATAATTAGTGCATATGTAGTAAGTTGGTTCAAGGCTTAAATTCTTGCTGTCTAAGACTAGTGATACTAAATTAAGGGCTCCAAAACAAAATATTAAATGAACGCATCATATCATATGCCATTCATGAAGGAGCACTCTATCCAAAAAGATATAAATTGCCTGGGAGCAAATAAAGGCAACCATGAAAAAATAGAAGGTATTGCACTCAACAGGAACTTGTTTAGAAGGTCAAAAAACTTTATAGTATGTATGTATGTATGTATGTATGTATATATATATATATATATATATATATATATATATATACACATACATAAACAATAATACAGTATGGGAATCCATTATTGGAAAGCGGTATCCAGAATCCCCAATTATGGGGCATCTCCCCATAGATTTACATATACCAAAATATGTGAATCGCATCGCCTCAGACTTATAACAAAATTTTGTAGTTATAAGTGTAGAAACAGAGAACTGACGTAATCAATTGCAGCCTTTCTCAAAGTTGCCAAAAAAGTTATCTAAGGGTGTTAAACTCGAAAGACGTGTCAGCACTCAGTGAAATGATTACATACCGAAAATAGCATCGTGTCGAATAATGTTCATCTTGGTATTGAGTCACAGTAATGTGCTTTGATTTTTTTTTTACTATTATTCTCTCGGTGCTAACCCTTTAGAACATCTGGATTTTTCAAGTTATAAACATCACTGTATATTATAATTAATTCCGTAATATAATTATACATCGGTATGGGATCCATTATCTGGAATTTTCCTCCATAATAGATTTCACATTGTTGATTTTCATAAGTTCCTGTACATCTTGAAAGGAATTTTTCACTCTTTTTTCCAGTTTTGTAACTGTTCACTGTAATGTACTAATATATAGTGACACCTACTAGTGTCAAATAACTAGCGATGAGCGATTTTTTTCACCAGGCATGGATTCGCAGCAAATGTCCGCATTTCGCCATTGTTTTGCAAACCTTCCGTGAAAATTCGCTGCGGAAAAAATCACGGGTGACAAAAAAATAGATGCGGGCATCAAAAAAGACACGGGTGACAAAAAAAACAATGCGACAAATGCGTTTTGTGAAGTTTTCGCCGTTTCGTGAATTTTCTTCACAAATTTTATGGCACAGCAAAATGGTACAGATTCGCCCATCACTAGGAATAACTATCAAATTTCATTAATTCAGCAGAATATACTGTATATCAGTATTTGGTAAGTGCAACCTTAGGTGCAACCATAGTCGTAATACTTAAAACCATGATGTAATGTCACTTGGAGACACTGGAAGACAAAAAGTGTCCTTCCTATGAAGCAAACTCTTTTTTTTAAATAAGACTTGCACTTTTTACACAGTGCCTCCTATACAGCAGTGGGAAAAAGTTGGTAGACTTAAATACATGATATTGCTTATTATTATTATTTACATATAAATAGCAAGCTTTTTCTGAGTGGTTCTTCCTTATGTCCTGAACCTGTTGCCAGTTTCCAAGGTGGTAGCAAGTTTAGGAAGCAGTAAAGCAGTAAAAATCAGGGTTGCCCCGCCATGTCGAAAGGTGAGAACCTTGCCTCAGGTGGAGGAAGGGTTGCTGCCTCTGCCAGCTTTAGCCGCCTCCGGACAGGTGGTGGGTGGTGATGTCACAGGGCAGAAAATAGGTGGAGCAGTGACATTACGGGTCGGGGCTATGACACAGCGATCGGCTGATCGCTATGTCAATCTCAGTGAGTCCTGCCTGGTTTTCCTAATTTGGAAACCAGGCAGGAGGTTTTGACCTGGACAGCCCTTTCGATAACCAGGCTGTATGGGTCAAAACCAGACAGGTGGCAACCATTGGTGGAGATGAGCAGCCAGTTACCAGGGAAGGCAAACAAACAAAAATTTGGCTCTGCACTAGTGATGTGGCAACTCCAATGCTAAAGTTGTAAGCACGAAGCGGGAGACAGGGGGACGGCATCAGGCCTGCTGCCTCAGGTGGCAACAGCCCCGGAATCGCCACTTGGAAAGTAGCAATGCTCTTTAATGACAACAATATATGATGCATCAGATTTAACTGCCTTGCACATTGTGAAATATAGAAAAAAGTGGAAGTTATTGTACTAATAATGCTAAAAAAAGATTGCTGTTAAAGGTCTGCAAGTTATACTGTGTTTTATTTAAAGTAATATATTAATATTTATTGCCATGGAGCAGAACATGATATAAAAAAAGTTCAATTATTTTCTTTTGTATAGTGAAATTGTTGTAATAGTTTAAAAATTCTAATATTCTGTTTGCCAATCAAAAGCAGCTTTGAATGTATTAACACGCTAAGCAACAAAATGTCATCTTTAATTATAGGTTCTTATCTGCCAGTGAAACCAATGACCTGTAATTACTGAAATTCTCGTGAGAAATCCAAATGAGCATTAAAGCAAAATCTTTCTTTATTTCTCTGAGATTAAAAAAGGATTTTAATTACCCTTTATAAATGTTATCAATAAGAAAATTTGAAAAAGAAATTAGACATTCTGTGTACCTAAATTTTGATTTTCCTGTTAATGCCATTACTTTTATCATTTATTCTTAAAGTACAAAGGAAAGTAGTAGCCCGTATTGCCTGGATAAAGAAATATATGAAATCATTATATATTATGTATATATGCCTGCACACATTTAAAATTTGAAGTGGGGAAAGATTTTACCTGTACAATAGTATGTCATAAGTTATCCATCTTAAATCAAGTGATAAGCTCTCTTAATGGTTTGGGGGTTTAAAAGCAATTTGTAAACCTGGACTTTTCCACAAGTTACTGATGGTTGTCTTACAGTGTCAAGCTTGGCAGACACTGCAAAGAGGAAGGTAACTGACATAATGTCTATTAGAGATACCTGTAGTTCATGAAGGAAAACCACGCAGAAGATCCTTCAACCTGTCTACTTGTATACATGAGCTTGTAAACTCCTTTATAGGTCAAATTTACAGTTTGAAAATATCTACTCTAAACATTAAAATTGTCCCCGTTACTCTTGGATATTTCTGGTGTCTGCTAAGTATGTTATTGCTTGAATTCATTTACATATTTTTGTTTCTATACGGTATACATATAACATTTGCCCTACCTGTTTGTATTATTACTGTAAAGTAAAAATGTGCTGTAAATGAGCCCTTATGTCTGTAACATAAATTAAAGTTTTGGCAGTTATCAAGAACCAATTAGAAAGTTTCTGCAAGTAATTATCCTCCTTTTTAGACTAATGTTTATCTGCAGTACAGCAGATAATAAACTTTGCGTTCATTTAACATTCATTGGCTTTTACTTTTAACTGAAAGAACTATACATTTTGTAAAAAAAAAAATCATTTATGATATCTGAAATGTAGTTGGCTTCTGAATTATCACATCACTAGTTTACAGTGTGAGTTGAACTAGCATTGTAAGGTGGGATGGATTGTAAGGTGGACTGCAGATTCCGGCAGACTTGACTAAATTATACCAACATAACTATCCCCAGCTACTTGATTCTATAGTAAACATGAACAACTCTTGGCATAGACTAAACCTCTCATGAATGGGGAGAATTCAAGCAGTAAAAATGTTCACGATGCCAAAAATCTTGTACTTACTACAAACCCTTCCGATTTCAATACCCAAGACTTATTTTAAAAACCTGAAATCAATAATAACAAGCTCTGTGTGGGCCAGTAAACCCCCGAGAATTCAATACAAACAACGAATCCTCCCTAAAGAAGGGGGCCTAATGCTCTCAGATGCCCATCTCTATTATGCAGCTATCCAACTCGACATATAAAAAGTTGGGCCTCAATGGCAGGCAAGAAAACATGGGTTGATTTGAAGCAAATGAGCTCTGAAGCACCCCTCTCAAATTATTTATGGTCAGACTTACTTCTAATAACAAAAGCAATGAAAGAACATCCTCTGTCAGGATCAACTTTTAGAAGCAATAAAGCTAACAACATCCCCGTGGGTATTACAACCATTGATATATAACCCTTCTTTCATCCCTAGTATGGACAAAGGCACTTTAAAAAAAAATGGCAATCAAAAGACGGTTCACCCACCAAAATAATAGACTTCATTAAAAACAATAAAGTAATACCCCTAGCAGACAAACAAAATCGGTGGAGACAAACCCCCCGGGACCTATGGAAATACAAGCAAATCCAAAAAAAGAAGTAGGTCGGAATAGACCACTTACTACCCAGAAAAGCCTTCTAGACCACCCAGATCCAACCGATAAACCAATCTAAACATTATACAAATTGCTTCTTAAAAATATAATTATCCCGAAACAGCCATTTCAGATTGAATGGGAAAATTATTTAAATATAGCAATCAATAAACGGGCTTGGGAAAGAATTTTTAACACAATACATAAATCCATGAGGGCAGTCCGGGTGTGGGAGATGAACTTTAAATTAGCCACTAGGTGGCACTATACTCCAGTCAAACTCAAAAGAATGTATAGTAACAGTCTAGATATGTGCTGGAGATGTGGACTAGAGAAAGGTACCCATGTACACCTTTGGTTTACCTGCCCCTCTTTGAAGCAATTTTGGGTTAGAATTATTCTAGACATATTCAATATCACTCAGATCACAATCAAAGAAAGAGGTCCCAATGATCCTTCTGAATTTTATTCCAGAAAAAAACATAGTCCTTCACGACCCACTTACCTTACACTTACTTCCGGGACTGACTTACTGAAAGCTTATGAACCAGTATACTTGCTACTAGGCCCATTTAATAAAATTATACATGCAAGCAATACAAAGCTCAAGATACCATATCCAACAAAGGGTGAATACATGCATGTTCCCCTAATCCAGGATAATAAAATAACTTCAGTCATTTGGGTTCATTTTTTAAAACACACATAAAAAAGAGAAATGTTAGAGCTTTTGTAAATCTGCCCTTTAGTCACTTGTTAATGGAAGAATTCTCAATATGTACAATGGGAAGGCACATTAATTGAGAGCCTGTAAATAACTGTACTACAACTAAATTACCAAACAAATTAAAAAATGTGTCTGAATTTGCATAACTGTGATGTCCAAGTCTTACTAAAAACTGAAAAAATATTCTCAATAATTAAAAAAGAAAATCTTGAAAGGTTAAAAATGACTAAACATAAATTGGGTTATCATATTAGACTGATTATTGTAGTCCAAAACAAATAGGTGTAGATTTCTCATCAACCCATTATTAGGCATAATCTGTCATGCATGAGCAGATGGGGAAAGCCTCCAGCGACTCAGAAGTTTACAGTGTGTGATACTATTAGTATTGAAGCCAAATGATTGCATATTTTGCAAAAATAGACAGGCTAATATAAATAAGTAAACCCTGGCAATGCATTTTGTCAGAATATATCTGACTGTTTAGCAGTTTGCAACATCTCATCTTGCTTCTTCCTAAATCTTCACTTAAAGAAGGATTGCTTTTT
Source organism: Xenopus tropicalis (assembly GCF_000004195.4). Taxonomy (NCBI): domain Eukaryota; kingdom Metazoa; phylum Chordata; class Amphibia; order Anura; family Pipidae; genus Xenopus; species Xenopus tropicalis. The sequence continues at coordinate 129,013,076 of NC_030678.2, read as the reverse complement.
CCTTTTCAGAAAGTTCAATGTTTACACTTCAGATACAATTTCACGGAACCACTTCAATTCCATTTTTAATATTTCAAAGAAAAAGAGAATGGGGGAATTTACAGGGCTTGTTGGAGACTTTTCTTATTTTTTTTATCCTAAGTTGTATTTATTTCTATGCTGCATGGGAATTTGGTTTAACTGCATTAGCTGATGGTCACATGAGTTTAACATATCCTTCTCTTTTTTGTAAGTCACATTTTCAAATAAGAACAGATACCTTTCTAGAACTTCTCTGTTAAAATGCTTGGTATCAATCACCATTTGTGCATTATAACGTGTTTTGTTTTGCAGCAGAATCTTTTTATATATTAAATACCAAGTAGTACAAGGACAACATTGAAAATGGACCCATGTTTTTACACCCCCCCCCCCCCCAGGAGAATAACATTCCAGACTCGAGTTTCTTTTGGTGGCAGCAATACTTTAAATCATGAAAGGAATAGCTCACACATACTTCAAAATGCAAAAGCTACTTTGATGATCGCATATTAAACAATTGAACATACATTTGTTTCCAGCAAAAAAGTTACCTTTCATACAGTTTTCTTTTAAAATATCCATTACAATGGACTGGGTTTCTTTTTGTTTTTAGTTCTTTAAAAACTATTTAAAGACTTTTAAAATCTCTGTTATCATTACAATCTCATAAATGTGGTAAGTGTTTGATGCAAGTGTTCAGACAAGCACTATAATGGAAATTTCACTACAAAGGCAAGAAAAAAAAAGTTAAACTTGTTCTCAAGATTTTTAAATTGTATTTTAGTATCTTCTTGTGATTCAATTCATTAAAAAAGTTTTTAAACATTTTAAAACCTGCATTTTTATATACTGTATATTGGTTATTTTTTTTTTTTGTTAACTTGCTTATTTACGCTACTGATACTATGACTTGAAATATCTTTCTTGATATAAGAAATGTATATTTTGGAAAATTTTATAAAAAAAACTGCAAAAGATAAACACATTAGGCTAGTCCCATTTGGCCCTAAATATGCACCCCTAAATGTCCTGTATTGATATGATAATTCTGATAAAAATGCCTTCCTATTCAATACTAAAACATATCCCTATGTTCTAAAGTATGCTTGTTCTTAAACAGTTAATTCCCACCCCAATTAAATACAGGAAGGTGTTATTTATTTTTATAAATAGGCATCAAACATTATCAAAGTATCAATTGTGTCTTTTATTAAAAGTGCATGCAAATTAATTAAGTGCTAAATATAAAGAATCATGGTACGTAGAGCAGCTGGTGAAAGATGTAATGGGCTTTGTGATTGACAGTGACACACATATATGAAGTGCCTGAAAGGATAGTGAGTTACCTGAGGTCAGTTAAGTCAGTAGATCTCCTGGAATAGTAGAGGAATGATATGGCGACATATGTAAAACTGCTTGGGTGTAAAGAGTTACCAACATGAAGAAAGATAGCTAGGGGCAGTATGATAGCTGCGTTGGATGTGAAGAGTGAATAGAGGAAACTACCTGGGTGCAGAGAGACACATGGAAACAGTTGGTAAACAGAAAAATGGGTCTATATGAAATACAGTTCCACTTAGAAAAACAGGGGAATTCTAATTTACAGTTTGATGCCACTTAATATTAGTTTGTGGTTTTACAGATCTGCAAATATTTTATGCGGTGTTTATAGCATTTAACAGATCTGTGTTATTGTTTTGAGATGATCGTATTCCTTATGCTCAATATTATGTATAATATTCCTTCTTTCCACATATAAACTTTGCTCATCTCTGGCTCAGGAATCAGTGGATCAAAACTAATGGACACATACTAAAGCTAAAATAGAGGAGCGAAACTCCACAAACAAGACCACTGATGGACAGAGCACCAGTATAGGGGAGCAGCTCATAAGCGTTATGTATAGCAGCCATATTGATGGCATCACTCATGTCACAAGACACCAAAACATAGTTGATGTTGTGAGAGAAATGCTGGATTAGAGGTGGAAGGTGTTTATATTTCTCCCAGATTTCTCTCTTATATACACTAAGCTCCAGGGAAAGTATGTCAGCAGTGAAAGAGTGTTCTTTCACTGCATTCGGCTTTTGAAAAAGCCGGTAAAAAGGGCCCTGGAGTGAATGGAAGTGAGCGGGTGGGACTTCCATTCACCAGGCTATCCAGGTTTTGGTGAAGCCTGGCTAATTAGTGGCCTTGTTAGGCTTCAGGGGAAACCCCTTTAAAGATGGTGTCTGCAGAGTGACTCACTCTCTCCCTATCTGGGGAACTGCCTGCATGCAGTAAGGAGAGAGCCGGACACAGTGAGTAACCAAACTACTTTTGTTTTTTGTAGAGTTGGATGCTAGATCCTCTCTATTGCATAGAGAGGGAGCTGCTGTATGTGAGAGTTAGAGCCGGACAGGCTAGGATTTATTTTTATGTTTTGTTTTCCCATATACTCCTGTGTGCCGGTTATATATGAATAAAGCTGATTGAGGTCAGCTTAAAACTAAATGCTGGGTGTGAACTGTTGTTTTCTGAGACCAATCTGATCCCTGCGATCTACCTAAACCCCCAGAGACTGCACTGTTTGGACGAGTTGCCTTACAATGTATAAAAAGTAGTGATTCTTCCCCAAATTATTTTTTTCATACGTCGTATTATGTGACCCTGCTTTGTAACCAGCTGAGTTGGGGTCTACTTTTTTAATTGCCATTGAAAGGATCCTGTTCTTTTACATAAAACAAATGCTAAACAAGAACTTTATAGAAAGTGTTCCTTGGGTTTTAAGGTTTACACATTTTGCTTTTGTTTGCTCTTTTTTACACTAACAGCTTGAAAACCCCTTACACAATGAAATGTTGATCCTATGTGTCTTAGTCATTTGTGTAAACCAGATGATTTTGTTTTAGCAGCAGCTGCAAATCCACAGGGTCTAAGATCGCTGACATAAAACTGATAAGTTCAAAATCCAAAACCACAAGTGATATGTAGTTTATGATGTACTGTGACAATGCCTCGGCGATGATATTACAATGCTTGCCTGCGGTGTTCTCATTCCATTTTCAGCAGGATGCTACATTGATGTTCCAGCTTGTTATAACTCAAAATACACACAGATTTATCCCTTGCTGGTGGTTTATGGAGACAACCCAGCATTTCAATGGTAGCAGATAAAATCTACATTTGTCTCCACACCTAATAAAATAAAAACCAAAAGGATTTAACAAAACTATACACTGGTCTCTTTGGAACACAAGCTACAATACAGTAAATGTTTTCCTGTTATATCTTCAAGCCACTTGTTTTGTTTTTTGGTATTAGACCTCTGTACAGTGGTGTAACTAGAAGTTAGGGAATCACGGAAAAGCAATTTTAATAGTGATGAGTGAATCTGTCGCATTTTGCCGTAACAATTTCTAATCTTTACAATCAAAGAAAAGGCAAAAAAAATTGCAAAATGCAGAGAATGACAGCATAAAAAAATTGTTGCGCACATCAAAAAATATTGTTGCATGTATCATTGTTTTTTTAAGAATGGCTAATTTTTCTGCAGCAAATTTTTGTGCCCTTTTCGATAAAACATACGCCAAGGGTGAAAGCAGAAATTTGCTGTGAATCCAAGCCTGGCAGAAAACTTTGCTTATCGCTAAACTTTAATTCTCTTACCTAAAAGCCTTGGGAAGATACTGCATTTGCACAAACAAAATTCTTTATGTTGGGATGATCACTTTTCTCTTTTGTCTGCAGTCCTCCTAAACATTCCTTTATCCAGTGTTCCAGTTCTGCCACATCTTTAGCACTTGCAAATTCATGACCTTCAGTTTGTTCTAAATTACAGATGTTCGCAATTAAGATTAAATTAAAGGTTAAAGATTATGTAGTTCACAGAACATGGACTAGTGTCCTGCAGGAGTCTGGTTAGAAAGACCCATGCCTGCTGACCCACAACCATTCCAGGCCCCCCTAAGCCGCTTTGACCCACCTAACCTGCTTTGACCCACCCCAAACATGATACCTGACTGTACCTATGAGAATAATTTGATCCTGACTCAAAAACTTGTAAACCAGGTATGGCATTACTGTGGACTATAAGACTGATGCCACACGTGGTGTTTTTACATAAAAACGTGTGGCATCAGCCTAAGTAACATCAGTCCACAGTGATGTGGATCAACGAGGTTACCAAAATGATTATTTCCTCAGGAGGGAGTGGATTTCACCAGAGCCTACACCTTACCCAGGCAGGGGTACCTGATGACTTTCCAGATGGTCAGTGAATCAGGCATTTCCCTAACACTTTGCGGCATTCTGCAGGTCCTGTTGTGAGACTCTGCATCTGCTTCATGTTATTGTGTTCAATGAAAAATATGTAAACTGCTTTTCCATTTTAAAGCACTGACACTTTATTTCTATAACAATCACCAGGGAAGATCCGATTACAATTCACTATAACAGTTCACAAATGACTCATTTTGTACTTTACATATGCTGTTTAATGACACTTTGAGTGGGTCAATATTCCCCGTATATTAATCTTTTTCTTACTGTTCTTCTATTGCTTAGTGTTTTCTCTGCAGGTATGCAGTCTTTCATGTATTTTTGTTTCAATTGTGCAGCGGAGAGAAAATATTTGTTTCAGGCCATCAATCAGTGGAATGGTAATTTCTTGCTTCAGAGCTACTTGAGTACGTTCAAGTTATCCCAATAAAACATTTTTCACTTCTGAGTTAAAAGTTTGTGCAGATCGTCATAACATTATAGTAAACAAACAAAAAAAATTTACATGGATGGGTGGATCAGGTTTTTGTTTGGGGTTATTTTTCTCACAATATGTAAATCTTTTGATTTATTGAGCATAGAGGTGACTTCAATCACACTCAAACAAGAAGGCAAAATATAATAAAAAGGCAAAATATAGTAAAAAATTCTCTCAAAAATGCATATTAAGTACTAAAATTAAACATTTTGTGAAATAAGATTTCAAAACTAAACTCATATATTTCAGGTATTCACTCGTGCACAAAGAAGCTAAATTAATATAAACAGATTTTTCTAAAACAAAGGGCATGCATTTTTTTGCTTGTGAGTCACATTCTACTCACCATAAATAAAACTGAAAATAGAGAAATCAAGCAGAAAATAGAAATGGATTATTATTAATCAAAGTGCTCAATGTGTATTTGGAAGAACACTTCACTCTGTAAATTATCCATTTGCTTGGTTTAAAAAAATACTAACCATCAAAGTAGTCTGCTTATGACTGAAAATATTTGTCTTGATGTTAAGACAAAAAGTTGTCCAACTGGGTTGGTTTCCTTTTTCATACACATTTTGGAATAGAGTTGCAAAAACTTAGTAGATTTGGAAGATGGTTACTTTAGTCATTTTGTTTTAAGTCAAGTCAGATACTATTGTCATTTCAACAGTAAAAGAGAATTGAAAGGGTGATTTAGACTCCACAATTAACTTGTCAGAGTGTTTCAGCGGTTTTCTGGGTGAGAATTAAATGTTAAAGTGTTTACATTCTCATGGTCTTTATTTTTTTAACTAGTCGCCACTGTACAAAACAGTAACAATACTTTTCAGCTATAGACATTTTCAGGAGCCTAACTGCTCTATGGGGCTGATTTACTTACCCACGAACGGGTCGAATGGAGTCCGATTGCGTTTTTTTCGTAATGATCGGTACTTTGCGATTTTTTCGTATGTTTTGCGATTTTTTCGGATTCTTTACGAATTTTTCGGATCCAATACGATTTTTGCGTAAAAACGCGAGTTTTCCTATCCATTACGAAAGTTGCGTAAAAAGTTGCGCATTTTGCGTAGCGTTAAAACTTACGCGAAAAGTTGCGCATTTTTCGCGTAAGTTTTAACGCTACGCAAAATGCGCAACTTTTTACGCAACTTTCGTAATGGATACGAAAAACTCGCGTTTTTACGCAAAAATCGTATTGCATCCGAAAAATTCGTACAGAATCCGAAAAAATCGCAAAACATACGAAAAAGTCGCAAAATATTCGTTTTCAAGTCGGAACTTTTCCAATTCGGGTCGGATTCGTGGGTTAGTAAATCAGCCCCTAAGTGTCCAGATGTTTACGTGCCAAACAACAGAAATTTAATAGTCTCAAGTCTGCCTACATTCCTTACTTTTTTCTATGACATGTTGTATCATTTTAATTCAATAAAACATGTGGTGCATTGCTAAGTAAATGATGATATGGGATGGGATGTTGCACAGGATCATGCCAATATGCAGTCATTACTCTGCTGACTTTGTGCAAAAAAATATTTATCATCAAATGTTTGATGGAGCACTGCAAGCTCTACTGCAACTATATATCATTTAGGTGAGCCAGGCTATGCTGTCTGAAATTAGCTTCCCAATTGTCATCTTTAAAAACTGTTATTTCTGTTCATATTTACTAGTCTTCTAAATGTGTGTCTCACTAGGGAACATAGTCAAATCTGATACTTGTATCACTTATAAAAGAAAAGAATTGATAAACAAAGAGATTCTCTCAGCATGAGTGTAAAACACATGGTGTGCAAAATGTATGGGAAATTCCTCTCACCTACAAAGCAATTAATGGAATTACTGAACAGGAACCTGCACTTTTCTGAGTCAGCACACCATGGTGTTTCTGAATTCCATTGAAAGACTAACCATTTATGCAATGTCTGTAGAGGATACCATCAAAATTACAAAGTACAGGTTACATAGTTACATAGGGTTGAAAAAAGACCTGTGTCCATCAAGTTCAACCCATCCAAGTAAACCCAGCACACCTAACCCACACCTACCAATCTATACACTCACATACATAAACTATAAATACAACCACTAGTACTAACTGTAGATATTAGTATCACAATAGCCTTGGATATTCTGATTGATCAAGAACTCATCCAGGCCCCTCTTAAAGGCATTAACAGAATCTGCCATTACCACATCACTAGGAAGGGCATTCCATAACCTCACTGCCCTCACCGTGAAAAACCACCTACGCTGCTTCAAATGGAAACTCCTTTCCTCTAATCTAAAGGGGTGACCTCTGGTGCGTTGATTGTTTTTATGGGAAAAAAGAACATCCCCCAACTGCCTATAATCCCCTCTAATGTACTTGTACAGAGTAATCATGTCCCCTCGCAAGCGCCTCTTTTCCAGAGAAAACAACCCCAACCTCGACAGTCTAACCTCATAGTTTAAATCTTCCATCCCCTTAACCAGTTTAGTTGCACGTCTCTGCACTCTCTCCAGCTCATTAATATCCTTCTTAAGGACTGGAGCCCAAAACTGCACTGCATACTCAAGGTGAGGCCTTACCAGGGACCTATAAAGGGGCAAAATTATGTTCTCATCCCTTGAGTCAATGCCCTTTTTTATACAAGACAGCACTTTATTTGCTGTAGTAGCCACAGAATGACACTGCCTGGAATTAGACAACTTGTTATCAACAAAAACCCCTAGATCCTTCTCCATTAAGGATACCCCCAACACACTACCATTCAGTAGATAGTTTGCGTTTATATTATTTCTACCAAAGTGCATAACTTTGCACTTATCAACATTGAACCTCATTTTCCAGTTTGCTGCCCAGTTATCTAATTTTGTCAAATCGCTCTGCAAAGCGGCAGCATCCTGCATGGAACTTATAGTTTTGCACAATTTAGTGTCATCAGCAAAAATAGAAACAATACTGTCTATGCCCACCTCCAGGTCATTAATAAACAAGTTAAACAGCAAACTTGTTTATTAATGACCTGGAGGTGGGCATAGGTAAAGAATCAATTATCCAGAAACCTGTATCTGAATTACTGGAGAAAAGAAAACTCCTATTCATTTTAATCTTCTCTGCAATCCAACCTCTTCTTTAATTAAAGCTCTAACCTATTAATTCAATATTTTCCTCTTAACTGCCAATTAATACTCATTACCCCTTTTCTAAAAATACCCTGACTTGATCCCTCCAATTTCACTATCCTTGGTCCGTTCTCTTTGTTTTCTTTATCTCAAACAACTAATTAAACCTGGTTTTCTGATCATGGCTTGTTTGACACACCCAATCTGGTTTTCAGCCACAACATTTACATGTTGAACACAGCTGAACTTTAAATAATACATAAAATACATGGCATATCTTAGAACCTTAAAACCCGGATAAATGTGTTTGAAATCAAAATAATCATATTTTTACCCAGAGCACTGTAACACTGAGAAGTTAAGAACCTCTATGAAATAGGAGATGGAAATCCTACTGAGAAATCCAGGCAACATATCCAACAGACAATACTCCCACCCCATTCCCAAAGTAATTCAAGATCCTTATAGCCTCTTTTGAACATCTTTTTGGCTATTAAAAACTTCACCAAAGGGAAAAATCCAGACTTTGATGGCTATATTATATTAAGGTTTTAGAAACTCTTCAAAGAGGAGTTAAAAAGGCATGAGCTGTATTTTCATTTAAACCTGTAATCTTTGTTCAAGATTTTGGCTTGAGTATATCTCGTTATACCTGAAACTGCAAAAAGACCCATTATAATACATGGGCTACAGGCCAATCACTTGACTAAATGCTGATTTAAAATTGTACATTAAATATTAATTAGTATGTTTTATATTACTAAAGCAGACGGGAAGATAAATGTACCCAGATTTTTTTTTTTTTTTGCAGGGTTTTCATGTGTGTGTTTGCCTGTGATGTAACAAAAGTGGCAATAAAAGGGGTAGCCAGCACTAGGGCTAAAGCATAACACAGCAACTCTGCACCAGTTCCAGTTTCAAGCACACAAACTCAGTGCTTGCACCTTCTTTATGTAATTAAGGCCTAATGGCTTGTATTTCATCTTAACTAATATTTTAACAAATCATGTTTATGGTAAAGCAAATATTAGGGTTTATTAATGTTTATCTCTGTTGTATATAATTGTATGCATGTTTCCACAAATTACAGAGAAAAATTTCTTATCCAAAAAAGCCCTGGTTCTAAGCCATTCAGAAGACAGGTTATAATTTCATTGTTCAGTAACAGCACAGTAGAGGGCACTGTATATACCTTTGAAGGATAGTTGAAATATAAATACAGTTTGTTGAATATTTTCTTTAGTACAAAATCTGAAGGCAAGAAAAAAAGACAGTTGCCGTGGTAGGTGAGAACAGTAAATGTAAAAATGTTCTGGATTATGTGCACAAAATGTAGCATTTTTGCAAATGTTTGAGCTGAACAAGGATTCAGTTGTTATCACTATTGATGAGCATAACCAGCCTGTTTTACTTAAAAATAAACAAAATTTAGCTCTTCGCCAAAGGAATAGAAGTCCATGGGAAGACATCTGTAGGAGTTTTTCTGCATTTTTCCAGTGCAGATTTGGATCACCATACTTCAAGTCTAATGAAAAATAATTTACACATAAATTAAACTCAATAGGGGTTTTGCCACCAATTAGGATTAATTATATTTACTTGGGACCAAGTACAAGGTACTGTTTTATTATTACAGAGAAGAAAATAATTTAATTTTTTTAAATTATTTGATTATAATGGAGCCTATGGTAGATTACCTTTCCCTAATTCTGATCTTTCTAAATAATAGGTTTCCGGATAACAGATCCTTTACTTGTACTATGGTGGGGTCCTCACATGTCTGCATGGAATTGGTATCCAAATTCACAACTTTAACATGAACACTATACCAAGTTGGGGCTAGGGTGCAAATGTCCTAAGCCGATTTTTCCAGAAGTCTCTGGTTCACCACATATCATATGTAATCAGTGCATTTAGTAATACTATTCAAAAAAGCAGTATACAGAGCAGTAAGTAGGGACCCAGGTGCTGCTGCCTCAGGCCTGTAGCTTGAGGAGGTTCCACAAAATTTGTAAAAAAAAAGAAGGTGCAATCAGTTTAACCACAGACCAAGTGCAAGCTTTCAGCTTTATACAAATATTAAAATGTTCTGATAATACATGGCACACACAAAGCTATATCTAACATCTGATACAGTTTTATACTTAAAAGTCTACCATGAATATTCCAACGGTAGATGTGTGTTATGTTCAGGGGTTTTTTTTTTTGCCATGAACTATAATAATTGTAACCCTGCAATAAGAGGTGATTAGGAATACCACCCCCAAAACAAAGGGGCACATTTATCAAAGTACGATTGAGTCCGAATACAAAATAATTTGTATTGGTTCGTACTGTGCGTATTTTCTGCGACTCTTTCGTAGAGATGTAACGAACTGTTCGCCGGAGAACTAATTAGCACGAAAATCGGGTGTTCGCAAGTTCGCAAACTTTTAGCGTAGTTCGCAATTTTGGGTTCGCCTTAGCTGGAGCCAAATTTTGACCTCTCACCCCAGAGCCAGCAGATACATGGCAGCCAATCAGGCAGCTCTCCCTCCTGGACCACCCCCGGACCACTCCCTTCCATATATAAACCGAAGCCCAGCAGCCATTTTACATTCTGCCTGTGTGTGCTTGATGAGTTAGCATTAGAGATGTCGCGAACTAATTCGCGCGAACATCGGGTGTTCGCAAGTCCGCAAATTCGCGAACTTTTGGCGACGTTCGCCATTTTGGGTTCGCCGCTTTTTTTTGCACCGCGTTTTTTTGCCTCGGTTTTTTCCGCCGCGTTTTTTTGCTTTGGTTTTTCGCCTTTGCGTATACATAGGAATAGCTTGCGTGATTTTTTTTGGCGTTATTTTTTGGCGTTTTTTTTACAAAGTATTTTTCAGAGAAATTTTTGCCCTTGATCCCCCTCCTGCATGCCACTGTCCAGGTCGTGGCACCCTTTAAACAACTTTACAATCAGTTTTCTGGCCAGAAATTGCTTTTCTAGGTTTTAAAGTTCGCCTTCCCATTGAAGCCTATGGGGTTCGCAAAGTTTGCGAATATTCGCGAGTTTTGGCGAAAGTCCGCGAACGGGTTCGCGAACATTTTTGGCGATGTTCGCTACATCCCCAGTTAGCATAGGGAGAGAGCTGTGCAGGGGTTTGAGGGACAGTTTAGGTAGCTTTGCTGACAAGTAATCTACTTTCTACTGCTCTGTATGTAGCTGCTGTGGGCAGCTGTCCTGCTGATCTCATCTGCTGTAACCCAATAGTCCTTGTAAGGACTGCTTTTATTTTATGATTACTGTTACTTTAGTCTTCTTTACATTGTGTACTGCAGCTCCGTCTGTGTGTGTTGGAGACAGGTGTGCTGCTCATAGTAGTGCACTAAGCACCAACCACACATTCACATAATTTTTTTTATTTGTGTTTTTTACTTTGCTACTGTAATTTATAGAGCCCAGTGCTATTAGTCTAGCTGTGTTAGGGACTGGTGTGCTGCTCCTAGTAGTTCACCCCCAGCACCAACCAGAGATCACTTTTTTTTTTTTTTTTTAATTTAAGTTACTGTTCTTAAAGTGTCCAGTGCTGTTTGCTGTTATTCATAGTAGTGCACCAAACACGTTACACATACACAGTAGTGACATTGCATTGCAATAAAATCACCTGAGCGATGTTTTTCCACCAGCAATAATATATTCCGTATCCACTACTGCGGCATTTTGTCTTTGCGTGTGAACCGGCTGTAACCTTTACACGACTTGATTGGCATGTAGACGCCGGACGTTTTAAAGCAGTTTATTACACAAGTTTAGAAATGTAGTGCAATTTCTGCCCTTTACAGCACAAAACGCAACGCTGTGTCAACAACGTATTTTTCGGAGAAATTTTGGCCCTTGATCCCCCTTCCTGCATGCCACTGTCCAGGTCGTGGCACCCTTTAAACAATTTTAAAATCAGTTTTCTGGCCAGAAATGGCTTTTCTAGGTTTTAAAGTTCGCCTTCCCATTGAAGTCTATGGGGTTTGCCAAGTTCGCAAAAGTTCGCACTTTTTGGTGGAAGTTCGCGAACGGGTTCGCAAACTTTTTTTGTGAGGTTCGCTACATCTCTACTCTTTCGTACTTTGCGCAACTTTTTCGTACATTTGCGTGACTTTTCATACTTTGCAACAAAATTTGTGCAACAAAATTGCATTGTCGCACCAAGCATGAAAGTTTCGGATTCATTCAAGCTTTGGTATCGTCACTTTCCTTGGGCCAGGTTGGAGCTGCAGAGTGCCATTGAGTCCTATGGGAGGCTTCCAAAATCATGCACAGAAGGATCGGAGTTGAAAAGGTTTTTCCGCCGTTTACGATCGTTCGATACAAAAAATTTGTGACTTTCGGATCGCCAATACGATATTATCATGACTATTCTGATTTTTTCGTAAGCATTTTCGTGATATTTGCGTGATATATATATGTCCTGGTATACAGTGTCCAGCACGGATATCCTATATGTCCAATATGCACTTATTACTTGAGGCTTTTTATTTGATTCTGATGTGATGAACATTCTTGTATTTGTGGTATCTGGACTTGGTTTTTGAGATGAAATGTTTAGTGAAAAGGCATTTTTGATGGAAAAAAGCTGTTTGAAAAAGTTTGATACTTAGGATAATGTCTTATGGAGGTTGATTAATATGCAATATAGGTGTAGAATATGTCAATAATGGCACAGTTTCTATAAAGCATAATCACTTCTGCAACCTTGAAACTTTTTTTTGGATTACAGCTCACAGTTGCAAATAGTAATTAAACCCTTTAGATTGGGTGCTCCAGCTGTGATATTAACAAGTAGCATGAAATGTGTTCATTGTCACAGATTTTTATAAACATCATAAACGTATACATCTGAGAAATATAACTGTTTCTTGCATAGATCCTATTTTGATTTATTGGTATGCTTTATTTAGTTTACATGAGGAATCCAAAATATTATAGTACATGTTGATTAATAATAAAAGCACTTGCAGTTCAAAGTGAACAAACCCTGTCAATAAGTTTTTAACATACCAAAGGAAAGATCCTCTATGTCAACCTTAAAATGTCATTGATTTTTTTTTTCCATATTACTGGTATAATCATTTCTTTTGATTGCATGCTTCAAAAGAAACATAAAACTGCCACCTTACTGTAGCAAAAGTTATTTGACTTCTCTTTTAAAGTAAATTAGTTTAAATATTTATTCAAAGGCTCCTTGTCAAGCTTCAATTGTAAGAGACTCCTTAAGGCAAAATGTGTTTAAGTAGCGACATAGTTATTTCATCTTTACAGTCTAAAATAAAGAGTATTCATTTACAAAGATAAATCTATAAATATTCAGAACAGGTTTTTATATTTATCTATTACGGGCTGAGACAGCTTATAGAGAGAGAAAATTGGACATGCTGTTGTGAAGTGAGAAATAAAACTGTGGCAATGCAATTCTTATTACATAAGACTGTATTTCACACCTGTAGGAATGTGCAAAACATAACTGAGAATAAAGCTGAAGATATGTTTTGACCTTGTAAAGATATTTTATAGCAAGGCAATCAAGTCAGTCTTGGTATATTAATGTAGTAAAACCTTGCTCAAGAGGATGCATGGAAGATATATGAAAAATGTATAGGGATGCTGTTTATGTGTCTACATGGGCACATTCTGCTGAATTACTCTAAGAGGTATATTTATCATGCTGTGTAAAAGTGGAGTAAAACATTACCGGTGATGTTGCTCAAAGCAGCCAATCCGATGCTTTGCTTTGGTTTTCTAACTCCACTCCACTTTTTACATAGCATGATAAATATACCCCTAGGTATTCTGCATGGGCTGTTCTATTAAAAGGAATGAATTGCTGGTCTCTACCACTAAGGTGTGCTTTCATACTGCAGGTAGCAGTCATATAAAACATTACCAAAACAATATTCATAGTTCATAATTAAAGTGCAAAACCAAAGCCTATTCACAGGGGACACTAAAAGAGCAACACTCGCTATAGGAGCATGGACATAAGTTCCATAAAGTGAATGACCACGGCATTTAGTGTCTCCTATCTTTCTAAAGTCCATTCCTTGGTGATAATCTATTTTAGCTTTTGTAACTGCTGCACTGGCAAGGTCAGAAGAAGATACAAGTTCATTATGGCCTCCCATATGTGTTACTAGTAGTTTTTGTTCAAATAAACTGATTGCAGTCTGTTGGGTCTGAAATCAAATAATCTTTTTGATTTGTATGTCACCAAATGAATTGTAATCTTAAAAAAGTAAGGGATCTGGTTCTAAAGTTTATTGTTTGATAATTTAGTAATATGGGTTTGAAGCAGCATTAAAAATAGTAAATACATCCATTTGTTTAGGTACCAGTTTATATTGGGTACAGAAATATTTATGTTGAAATTCAACACAATTTAACATTTGAGATTTACATTTTTAACTCAAGAATATTTGTCGCTGGATCTATGATTTTTGGATTTGGCTGAATGAATCCCTCATAACAAATATTGCTGCAAATTTAATTAGTACTATATTTCCATTTGAAATACAAATATTGCATCATCTGTAAACAACAAATATCAGCATTTAAATTGTTAGATGTTTGGTAGAACCAAAGCCAATCTTAAAAACACTCTGAAAATTAATTCTGAAAAAAATTATAGGATTTATCTGTATCCCAATCTGAATCCTGAATTTGGCATAACCTTATTCATAACAATAATACTAGATGAAATTACATTATTAAAAAAAGATTCCATCCCCTCTGTTTCCTTTTAAACAGATGACCAGTAAATCCTATCTGCTGATTCATTGCTATGACTTACTGCTCCTGGGTAAATGTAGTGCCTTGTATTTCATAACCCCATATATGTTTGAGTTACAAAATTACATATTAAAACAAGATACCCCAAAATGACTACTAAACTTAAAAATGCTACACAAAAATGTTGTTTCTTATCATGAAACATATTGTAAATTATTGGTTATTATCTTGATAATAAGCTTGTTTCAAGTTGCACTTTCACCAAGTTGATATGGGTAATCTTAATGCTATCTCTTTTATTATGCTATTCAACATTTTGTCTTTTCTTGGCGATCACAATGTTTTATGCTATTTACTAATGAGCTTTGTTTGAGATTTAAAATTTAACATGCATGGATACTTGTTATGTATAAATTTATGAAATTCCTAATTAGTGAATTAACATTTTATGCATGTAATGTTTTTGCTGAATGTAGCAGCCAGCGTAATTATTATTTAATTGTTTAGAAAATTCCCCATTACTTTTATAAATAAAAAAAAATAATGCTGTGAACATGGTTTATTAATAAATTTATGAAGGAATAAGGCTCTGTTTGTATGGTTAGCAAATAAACTTTACACAGTATGTATAACTTTAATATTTAATTTACACTAATATTAAATAGCACTATAAAAAAGAAAGAAAGGAATCTCACATACTGTAGAAAGGCTGGTAACAAAATAAAGTAGGGGGGAAAGTAACATTAAAAAGAGGAGGGGATAGGAATTTCATATTATTGGTTCATAACTTTGTTTTTAATTTGAAAGGTGCATTTGTAGGACATTCCTCTTATATCCCCTTAAAATAGATTTGCTAGAGTATATGTTCATTAATAGGCATGGTTGGGATGGTTTGTATGACTTAGCTTTTGAGCCTTTTCTTCCTGCAACATGCTGAAAAATGTATAACTCCACTTGAATGCAGCTATTTTAGAGGCATCATTGTAATATGGGAAGTCATATGTAGATGTCAGTACTACATCTGTAGAAGTATAGGTGTAGGACTTGTTGTACAGAGTCCCGGGAGGTTTTGAATACAATAAAGGATAATTATATCTTAGGTGGGATCAAGTACAATGTGTTATATTATTAAAAGGGGGGGAAAAGGGGGAAAAATTTAAATTTGAGTAATTTGATTAAAATGGAATCTATGGAAGATGGCCTTCCCATAATTTAGAGCTTTCTGGATAATGGATTCCATACCTGTACAAGCATTTTTAGCAAATCTTTTTTAAGATGGGATTCCAGTAGCTGCATGTGGTGTGTATGACCATCATGATTGCCCTTGACTTTGTGGAACAAAGACCAGATTTCCTGAATATTCCTGCTATTTTTGACCCCGATTATTTTTTAAAGACTACCTTAATTGTAATTATTATATTTTTGATACCAGGTGGGGAGCAACAGAGAATATCTTCAGTTATTTGTCTTAATTTATATAGGGCTGGTGTTCAATACAATGGTGCATAAAAAATAATATTTCTACCATTATTTTTTTGTTGGCTTTTTCTTTACATTATGCTAAGTATGCAAGATATGGAAGGCAAAATCAATCAGACAAATACATTGGCAGGCAAGAACTGTCTTGATGCAGAAAAAGGTAACTCATTCCTGAGGACGGTAATGCACCCTGGGACTTAGGCTAGAGAAATTAAAGGGAAGATTTTTCAAAGGTCAAGCTTTTTTTTTTGTTCTGTAATAAAAAATGTTACCAAACAGGTCAAATTTTTATTTTAATTTAAAAATCGTTCTCCTTACTTCTAAACCTGACAACAATATTGTTTGAATACAAATGCAAGAACTCTAAAGAGTTGTAAAGAATCCTAGATTAGGTTGACCATTAAAGTAAGATTAACCATAATCAAAACCTTGGAATGCAAATAAATAAATAGAAATCCCAGGGACTTTCATATAAGGAAATACACAAGATGCATTGTGTAACATTTTTTAAAAATTTGGCTAAATGATTTACTGCATAGGCTTATTAAAGGGCTTATTAGGGCTGGTTGGAGTGAAATTTCTAAGCAACATATGATATATATATATATATATATTTTTTTTTTTTGTTTTATCCTTGAGAAAGGTCCTAATGAGGACCGAAACGTCGGTTTTAACAATATATTTTCAATAAATTTTTGATAAAACATTGAAGGGTGTGCTGGCCACAGATGATTATTATATATATATATATATATATATATATATATATATATATATATATATAGTGATGTATGTATATAAGTAGTGATGAGCGAATCTGTCCCATTTCACTTCACTGAAAGTTTTGGGAATCTTTCAAAAGATTCGATAGACGGCAAAAAATTAGTGAAACAACAAAAAATGTTGCGTGTCAAAAAACATTGTGTCATTTTATTTGACACGCGTGACAGATTTTTTTTTGACGTGGGCGACAATCTTTTGTTGTGCGGCAAATTTTCACAAGGTGAATTTTGCTGCATGCCTGCCGAATAATCACTATATAAAAGCTTTAACACAGTGGCTAGAGAAATGTAGCCAGAAGAAAGTCAAAATACATAAATTCAAGAAGAGGTCGAATACAGTACAATGCAGTATAGGCAGATGGAAGACTAAACAGATATGCTATAAATATACAGTAACCTTTTATAAAAAAAAGTCTTTACAGTTTCACTATATGTATGTAAGCTTTATATTTGTGTATTGAGAACATATGAATCTAAACTGGCATATATTATAACACATAATATACAGGTACTATGCACACAAACTATGATGGAAACTTTTTCTAAAAATTGTTTCAAGAGTAAAATTTTCAAGTGATTTTTAAGTGATTGGCAATGCTGTAGATCGGAAATTAGTATCCGCATTTTAATTTTTCTTCTACCATCAAATATAATTTGAAATCTCATATTTGACATATTGCAATCAATTATATAGCCCTTATTGATGGCGGCATGAAAATGATACACATTTTTCCTTTGTAAATCAAACAGAGTTGTGATTTCTATTGAAACTGAATTGTCTCAATTAATTTTAGACTTTCAGGTCTGACATGACTGATATATGGAAATTACAGAAAAAAGAAGCTGCCTAATTTTTTTGCTTCTTTCTCTTGTTTCTCTAATTTGATATACAGTATACTTTTGTATTGACTTTTATGATGTAAACATTTTTTACCAATACATATGAATTGATCTTAACCATTTGCAATTTCATTTTTGTTAGAATCTTTATAAACTTAAAGGAAAATAGTTTCCATGATTTTAATTCTATATGAATGCCTTCTATTTTAACTAAGCATAATTGTTTTAATATGAAAAGTCACAGAATGGGCAACTGGCTTATGTTAGGGTCTTTCATAACAAAAAAAAATTCTTGAAGGAAGGAATTTTAAATGCAGTTTTAACTTGGTAAATTTTTGGACAATAACTATTACTTCTTTAGAAAAATATATGTTATATAAACTTATATGTACCTAGAAGAGCATTCATAATTATGTTACATTCATTTTTTTGAAAGTTTACAATTTTATCCTAGTTATGATCAAGTACAAGGTACTTTTTTTTTATTAATAAAATGATTATTATTTGATTAAAATGTCGCATTTGGGAGATGGCTTTTGGAAATTGTTTAGGACCATCAGTAACTATCCTGAGTCTACTGAGGCAGAATCAAGGAAAATATATTTTTATAAGGCATT
This sequence comes from Xenopus tropicalis, assembly GCF_000004195.4. Classification (NCBI taxonomy): domain Eukaryota; kingdom Metazoa; phylum Chordata; class Amphibia; order Anura; family Pipidae; genus Xenopus; species Xenopus tropicalis. The sequence continues at coordinate 128,994,749 of NC_030678.2, read as the reverse complement.
TGAAAACACTTGTATATGATTGTAGCAAAAAAGTATTCACAACAAATATCACCCTAATTCATCCTCAGGCTTGGGTTTAAGAAATTTAATGAGAACAAATAATACTTTTCAACAATTCATACCCTAACTGGCCTCCAGGCTGGGCCCTCCAAATATTATGCTATCCCTTAGGAGACCTGTCCCCATTTGAGTACTACTGTAATAGAGCCAGACTATAGAAACCAAGTTCTAAGTTTCAGTAAACTGATTGAACATCTCCTACAGAGTGTCTATCATGAACTCCTGCATGCCACCATGCTATTAGATTCTACTTAGAACCAAACAAAAACTGTAGTACAGTGTTAGCCAGTGTCAAAAATAATTACAAAAAACTCAAATTTATTGCTTATGAACACTTCACTCTGATCTATATTACAGTATAAATGTTGTGCCATTCCAGTTCTCATTTGTATTTTCTCTGATGAAAGGGCCTTAGAGCTCCAAAAGCTTGCAATGTATTCCTAGCCAATATAGGTATAATTTCTACAATACTCTTGTATTTGTGGGTTTTTTTATTATTACTTACAACTAAAAAATGTAATTTAAGCCCCTTGTCCTGGTGGTCTATCCCTAATGAACTGAGCCTAAATATTCTAGTTTGAATTTACATCAACCACCTACAACTCACTGCTTCTTCTTCCTCTTGTAGATCAGGGGTGTCATATTCAATCACATAAGGGGGCCAAAATCTAAAACACAGGCTGGCCAAATAATTTATTAAGATACTGTACCGTCAGGCACAGTCACAGTGCAGTCAGGCGATTGGTGCTGCATAGCAGGCACAGCCACCAGGGGCCACATAAAACAGCCAGAAGGGCCGTATTCGGCCCACGGGCCTTTTGTTTGACACATGTGCTGTAGATGTTGGACACACTGAAATAGTCCGGAATTTTCTCATATCCAGCATCCTTACATATACTTTGTTATACTTTTTTTTTTTTTCTTGCTTGCAACCAGATCATGATATCTCAGATTATCTGATTTCATATTGATTTTCCATCAAACGTGATTTAGCTATAAAAATTTGCAGACAGTTTGTGGATAGTGGAAAGGTTGTAAAGGAAACTATACTTTGACTTGACAAAACAACGCAAAAGCATTAATATTGAGAAATACAGAGTCAATAGAAGAAAACTCATCTTCTAACACTGAATGATTTTGGCATGACCTTACAATAATAATGACTGCAGTGAGATAAACAAGCAATGCAGCACAGCAATGTTTAACAAAAATGTGATTTATATTTGACACATTATAATTTTTACTAAAATGTATTTATAAAGCACCAATATATTATGTAGTACTGTACAATAAATAGGTATATACAATGAAAATACAGATTACATGCAACTTGATAGTTAAGTGCTGTGTTGTGGTAGACCACTATTTTGACAAGCTGAATGCACTTCCAGTATATATTTAGATTAATGATTTTACCCTATAGGAGCATGCCCCTCTTTTCTTCTGTTTGTTTGTAGATCCGTGTATTCTGACCAACTACATTTGAGGAGGCTGTTCCTTGTACAATTACAAATTTGAACTGTATTCCACCTTGAGCCATTTATGGGCATCTCATTTGCTCTCTGTGGATGATCAAACAAACTTGCAAAAACAATTTATTAATACACACTGCTTTTAGCGCCCCTTTAAAAGATGTTATAAATGAACATTTCAATGTTCACGTTTAATGAAATATTAATGCAAGGTAATAATGCAAGGTAATACTGCAAGTATAGAAGTGAGATATGGAAAATAAAAAGGCTTTCAAGTCTAAGGGGCACATTTACAAAAGCAGGAATGCTCGAGCGTTCATGCGAATGCTCCGAGCGTATTTTCGCCGTTTTTTTTGGGCGTCCGCATGACTTTTTCATACGGCGCACGACTTTTTCGTACAGCGCACGACTTTTTTGGACGTTTGCACGAAAAAATCAGAAAGGTTTTACCGCTGTTTACAATTGTTCGTTATGAAAATTTCGTGACTTTCGGATCGCCAATACGATATTATCGTGTCTAATACGATTTTTTTGTAAGCATTTTCGTGATATTTGCGATCTTCCGAAATTTTCGTTTCCAATACGATTTTTTCCCATTCGTGATTCGGATTCGTGGATTAGTAAATGTGCCCCTAAGCATAGAGCACCACTACATTAGTGTGCAGTATTATGCAGAAAATGCACCCTCTTTCCCATGCATAAAATTCTTTACTGAATTGGTCTCCTTAGTCTACTCCATATCTTCTGGATTTATCCACCTTAATTCTTTTCAATCTATTCCAGCTTCATTTGAAAATAAAATAGTGTGACCTATTAAAAATATATATTTTTCCCAAATGTCAGAACATTTTCATTTTTAGACTGCCAGCAAATAATTTGGCATGGTAAATGAATGCGGCATATTTCACCTTTTATGTTTTATTGTTGCAAATTAAGTATAAAGCTACCTGAGATTGTGCCCAGTCTGTAATTTTCCACAGAGGAGTGTATCTAATCCTTGCTTTTCAGAAAGGCAAATGTGATTTGAGTCTATGGTACATGTAATATTCTAGTAGTATGTATCTAGCCACATGTTAACCAACCATTTCACTTTTTTGTATTTTTATCTCAGATAAATGGGGTGACTAATAACCCCTGTGTTGCACTTGATAAATAAAGGAACCACAGATACACTACATTTAATTCCCCTGTTTTATTTAAAACATTATACAGCAATAGAGTAATCTAAATCCTGCAAATTGCAAAGAAACTGATGAGCTATAAATGAATATTTTGTGTCTTCTAAGCTAAAAAGACTAAAATAAAATACATGACTATAAAAGGGAATCATAAACCTCATGAAGAGAGTCACGTGATTTACCTAAATGAATGCATAAATGCATGAAGCATATGAAACTATTATATGACTCGGAATGAATTCTATGGCGACATTTACCAAATGTCTAATTTACTGTTCTCCTTGCAGAACTGAAATAAAACAGGAATATTACTGCATTCCTTCCATAATTCTTACATCTACAATGAAATATAGATGGAGGTGCAACCGACAAGTCTCTCTGCGATCATATAATATGCAAATAAGCTCCTGTGTTACTAGAAATGTTTATGCATATATTTTTATTTCTCTTGCAATTTTGTGTCTAAATAAAAAACATGGTATTTTGGAGTTAGGCAATAAGATTGTTTCTCTGTTATTATTTATTTCTTTAATTATTTTAGCTTTCCCCGAATAGCATTTTAAATATGTTAAACACAAATTATGCAAAGCAACACATGCATAAAGTTAATGTGAAAAACGCAGTAGAGATGTTAATGCAAATTGTTTCTCATCCATGGTAACATTGTGCGATTCGGACTCCCATTTGGCCTTAACATATCCATGATCTGGCTTAAATGTCGGTTGTAATATGAAATCTTTCTAATAGGATGTGTCTGAGAGCATGAGAAGTAGTTATGAGTGAAAACATTCATTTGACTCTTTGTTATTTACAAGTATTGATTATATACTCATATTTTACCAAGGTTTCGGTTGGAGTTTCTTAATTTGACCTAATTCAATTTATTTTTAGGACATGAATAATAAAGTTTATGCTCACAAATGTTTAACAGCAAAAATACATTATCCTCGCCTTTGCAAACATAAACTGACTGCATTAATTAACATTTTATATGTTATATTTAAAGAGAGTATTACAATTAACAAAAATGTAATGTTGTTTATTAATCAACTATCAGCTTAAAAGCCTTTGTACATGGCAACTTGGGAAGTCTGCTTCTTTCTGCTTTCATACTTCACACTTCGAAATTACATTCCTATTATTCTCTGTACCCTTGTGGTATTCCATGCTGAAGGCTCTGCATTCTCTTCCTAATGCTCATTCATCTCCATTGCTTGTGGTGAATTGTGATTCTTCGGAGGAATAAATACGTTCATATTTTTTAGACTTTCTGAATTGTTTGATGTTAATACAATCTTGGTTACACACTTTCATCCACATTGCTAAGCAGAATGATGGTCATGTCAACCAGTGACCAAATATGATGAGTTGGGCCATCTTTCAGCACAGATTTATGCTTTGGCTAATTTGATTAGCCAAAATGTTTGGTGGACTGCATGTTGTCTGAAGATTAGTGATGAGTGAATCTGTCCTGTTCCGCTTTGCAAAAAAATTTGCGAATTTTTGAAAAGATTTGCAAAAATTTTCGCGTACATCAAGAAATTTCGCGAAACAATCCTCCAATGGGCGAAATGTGGAAATTTCCATGCTTGGTGAATAATTTTGCCCATCATTACTGAAGGTCATACAGTTCAGCTTTACGCTTGAGCTACTACTATCACTGTTCAGTTGTATACTTAGGTTTGCTGTCCGTTGTGGATGGCAGGGGAAGAGTACTTAGAATAACTGATATCCACTAGTACTAAGGTACAAATAAGAGTAATTTTTAAACAGTTTTGCCTAATTATTTAACACAATGATATGCTTATATATTTAGGCAGATCAAATCTCATATTTCTTGTATAGTGATGAGCAAATCTGTCCCATTTCGATTCGCCATAAAATTTGTGAAACGGCAAAAAATTCGCAAAATGCATTCGTTGCTTGATTTTTTTTTGTCGCCCGCGTCTTTTTTGGCGCAATCGCAACTTTTTTTGACTTGTGACAAATTTTTTTTTGCAGTGAATTTTCATGGAAGTTTCGCAAAACAATTTGCCAATGGCAAAATGCGGAAATTTGCTTGGAATCCATGCCTGGCAAAAAAATTTGCTCATCACTATAATTGAATGCAGCTGTACCCTTGTTGGCAGGTAGATTCCATGCAGGCAAGTCTAAAATAACATTTACAATAACATTTACAGTCTAATATTTTTAATACATTAAGCATTACTTTTCAAATAAGTTGTATTATATTGCCGAGAAAGCTTGTGTCATTAATTTCTTTTAGGTGCAATCTGTTTGAGTGTGGGGCATAGGGTGAGGGAAGAGTTCTACCCTCAAAATGTTTTAATGCTAATCAGACCCCTGCTTCATGCATATAAGAACTGGATCTTAACTGTATATCAAGAACTTCTTTAACATCATGTCCAATAAATAGGAGAATTTAAGGAGGACAAAAAGACAGAATGAAAGGTCTCTGACCACCCCCCTGACTTAAGGACACTAAACATCTATAGAATTTTACAGAAATCTTATCACTCCTCAATACCATTTTCAAAGCTTTCTCAAGTTGTTGAGAAACAATTTTACTTATCCTTTCCTCACTAACCCCATAGCAGTTCCAGTTCTGCTCTTCTGTGCCCACAGATTTTGTCTTGACCTCCCCTTCTTCTGTCATTCAGTATCTGGTACTCACATAGGATCAGTTTTTATATTCAAAATTCAAATACTGTATATAACCCAATAAACAAACATATGAATCATGATGTGTGTGTGTGTGTGGGTTGTTTTTTTTTTTTTTTTCAAAAATGATCAGTCTGACAAATATTCACAGCTAAAACTAGTTGTGCTACAAATATTACATATAAAAAAAATTTAAATTTCCTTGCTTTTAATTTCTTCATAATATACAATCTTTAATATATGTATTAAACAACTGGATCACATATAGGCTCATCATTTCTACAGAGAAAACTGCAGGCTTATCAGTCAAATAATTCAGTCAGCACAGGGTTTTATAATGAAAACCTTGATTTCATAAATCATCTTGAACAAGTTGAGGTCAGCTTTAAAAATTCTTATCAGGTGTAAAATTTCTCATAGTCCCTCATCCTGCTCCATTTATTGAAAACAATAGAAAGGATGTCAGCATACAAATGATTAGACCTTTTTTTTTTTTTTTTTTGCTGCGAATGATCACAAATAGATTATATCTAGCTCTGTCCTTGAAATGAGGTGATTAAGGTTCAATGTTTCAGATTAAAATATGGATTTTTTATCTAATATACTAATGAGTCCCATTTTAATCAAACTTTGAATTAAAAGAAGATAGAGTATACCAGAGTAACCTGTGATGACCATATATCCTGTAAATACTCAGCTACCTTTGTTTTTCATGTGACACTGAATAATACCTGTAAAACATATTACTAGAACTTGCTGGGTACATTGCATTTTGTTTATAATGCAAGATTTAACAGAGTGAAATATATTTATATCTTTATACTATAAGGCACAAAATACAAGTTGCATGCCATGCAGTAGGTGCCTGTATTAACAAATAAGTCTAAATCACAAAGGCCTGAGTAAATGCAAAGCTCTTGGGCCCACAACTTGCCTGGCTCCTCAGTTAGATTATAGCTGTTCTAAATATAACAGAACTCAAAGGTGCTCTGCATTATTGTAAATGGGTAAAAGAACAGTGTTTAGTGTAATTTGAGTTGCTGCATGTTATGTCTTTGCACAGACTATGAAAAAAGTGTACATTTTTAAGTTTTTGCTTTTCTTTTCCAGAGTTCTTCTTTTCCAGCTTTGTACAGTTCCCCACACTTAATGGCAATACATTATGTCCCCTTTAGCGTACAGACATCTAGGCCGCTTACGTTTTATAAAGAGTTTATAATACATCAGAAGGGCTGTAGTAGAACTGTTTTACAAATGGCCTGAAAACATAACTTTCAAGCCCTCAGAGGGTCAATAAATATGGGACTGGTATTTGACCTCATAACATGGGTCTTGTGGCATATCATTATACGGTTAAGCCTGAAATAATGCCCCAGGACATAAAAAATGGGTGTGGACACAAGACAGAAAGAGACATTCCTCATCGTGTATTCAACTAGGTACAAATGAAATGCACATATGGATCAGACAAATCAGTATTCATCCTTTAAATAAGGGATACATTTCTTCCTAGCAGATAGTGAGAAAATAATGTTCACTTTTATGTCTATTATTCCTTTTCTTCCAATTAATTATTGAGTTGTGCCTATCCTAACCCTTGTCTGTTTTATCAGACTGTGCCTTTCTCAATCTATCTCTGACCTCCTAAGCCCAATTTCTATAAGTGAATTCAGGAATCATATGCAGTGCAAGATTTCAAAGGCAGTTATTTGCAAGAAAGCATAAAGGCTTACTGGAGCTTGATACATAGTCCCAATTGTCCTTCACTGTTTCACCTTTTTTATTTGCTGCTGTAAGAACAAGTTTGACAGACTTGCGCTCTGACAACATCCTCCACTAACAATTTACTGCTTGTCCCTACTGTGGAAGGAAAAGATTATTGTTTTTGTTTCTCCTGTCCAACGCGCTCTACTTGAATACAAAGTAAATAAATTAAAATTCTTAATCCTCTAGTGAGATACAAAATGAAGTTGTACAATTAATATGCATAGCATAGCTTCATATACAATGCATTTTCTGAAATACAGAAACATAATGTTTGCTTATATTTGTAGCAAATTATGTTAAACAAATCAATGCAAAATGACATTTTATGGTAATCAAGAGAAGATTTTTTTTTTTCAAGTATAACTAAAATCTTCATAAAATGAATCATGGATGAATGGTATCCTGTAAGCAAAGTATTCTGTAAGCAAATGCAGGTAAGCTAAAAAATATATGTTTTAAGCAATTGCTAAACACAATGTTAGAACTGTAATTTGCTTGGTGTGCATCACTGGGGCTCAAGAACATATCGTATTTATACATTCTCACTTGACCATATCTAGCTTTTTTGGTATTGTCTTGTTGGATACTTAAAGCACATATTTTGACCACTTAAAACACATATTTTGTGTATGGCCACCTTTAGGTTTACTTAAGACAGTATAAAGGTGTGTCAGTAATTACCAGCTCACAGATTACTTCAAGGACAGGGCAGGTCAAACTATTTGCCAAATTATAAAGAATGTTACATGCAAAAATCAACTTCACAAGAAAGAATTAACATAACTCAGACCGACATGCCGGCCAATAATTACAACTTACAACCAAAATTCACCCCCCAGTCCACTGGCCAAATATCCCGATGAAGAACAGGACTTATGGACAAAAGCAGTCTCAGTCTAATGAAGAGTCTATGCCTTTGTGTGGATTTCTGGAAGAAGACGGTGGAAAATTAAAACTATTTACATCCATAGGGATTCATTGCTCCCGGAAGTCTGAAGGAGCAAAATCCAAAATAGTGAGCTTGGCAGGTCCAGAAAGCTCCAAGTTTCATGTAAAAACACAGTCTAATAACAATGTTTAAACTCCTAAAAAACCTGGGAGAAACATATTGTTACCTGAACTATGGCCCCATGGTGATCCCAGTTGAGACCACAAATAACCAGTATGCCAGGCAGCAGCTAACAGGATAAGGGCGGCTAATATGTGCTATGGTATCAGGTTACAGTGCTTGGAGAAGTGGTTTAACCATTGCAGTTGTATGAGATGCATATGGGTTTCATACACCACATATGAGTGGAAATTATAGGCTCACTGATGCAGTTTTCTTTGGAGACAGAGGCACTATGCACTAACGGAAAATAAATATATGAAAACACAGTCTAATAGCAATGTTTAAACTCCTAAAAAACCTGGGAGAAACATATTGTTACCTGAACTATGGCCCCATGGTGATCCCAGTTGAGACCACAAATAACCAGTATGCCAGGCAGCAGCTAACAGGATAAGGGCGGCTAATATGTGCTATGGTATCAGGTTACAGTGCTTGGAGAAGTGGTTTAACCATTGCAGTTGTATGAGATGCATATGGGTTTCATACACCACCATATGAGTGGAAATTATGGGCTCACTGATGCAGTTTTCTTTGGAGACAGAGGCACTATGCACGGAAAATAAATATATTAAATGCCACTCAATTTGAAATGTTTTTTTTAACCTGAGAGTTAAAGGCTACTTAAAAATAAGAGCATACTGAAGAAATGCTAATTTGCTGTGAGAGATTGATTCCATTACCAAAACAATCATTTGTGGCAATAGATATTTTGTTGCTGGTGCACTACTAAGCCAAGGCATTATGTGAAGTTTCACCAGCAGCAAATGGCCAAAAGCCACAAATATGGATAGGACTGCAGCACTTTATATGTGACTCTTTAAATTTTTGCCTGTCTATCTGTCGTTCGTTCGTTCGTTCGTTCGTATAAAGACATAGTCATACATTTACTAAAACTTTCATTTTTAATAATTCAAATAAACTAATTTCCACAAATGTCTGAAGTTTACTAAAAAGTCGGAACTGTAAAAGTCTACTTTTTTGAAAAAACCAGGATCAAAAATTCAAAATCTCTAAAGTTTCAAAGCATTTCAAAAAATCCTCCAGAGAAGGGAAGAGACATCCTCCATTGACATGATCTCTTTAGGTGGTGAATTGTCGGATTCAGACTTTTAGCTGTTTTGACACATGGTAAATCTCTAAAAATTTTAGACTTTTTTTTCTGCGACTTTTTGCATTAAAAAAAAATCTTTGTAAACAGCCCCCTTAGAAAGCAGTACCATGCAGTAATGTACAATCTTCAAGTCTGTAAAAGTTTTTAACTGTCAACTGTATGGATTTCAGCCTGTACCATTTATTGAAGTAGATATATTTAAAGCTGTAAAAGGATCCAGAAAGTATGTAATCTAATCAGTATTTAATATTGGACAATGTTATAAAGTCTCCTCTTCCAAGGTATTTGTAATAAAGAACCACATTGGCTCTAATGGTGTCTTTCCATGGCGACACTATGCCCAGTCTCAAATGTCCTTGCAATTTTATACCATTTCTTTCTGAAATGGTTCATGATCATAACTAACCCTGTATCTTCTGTTTTAACTTGCTATCACAACCAGCCTTTTCAGAACCACCATATTATTACACCCACCTCTAACAATCAACTATAGACTGTTTGAACATAACTTCATTATTGTCAAAATATTTGACAAATATTACATCTATGCGGGCCCTCCTAAAGCACAAGCAAGGTTGTTTATCTATTATATGTACTGCATCAAGCCCTCATTCCTATTCCTGTATGTCATCTACCTCTTAGTAATGTCACTAGTAATGACCAAATTTTTTTGCCAGGCATGGATTCGCAGCGAATTTCCACATTTTGCCATTGGCAAATTGTTTTGCGAAACTAAAAAAAAGTAAAAATTTGCAGCGGAAAAATTTGTTGTGCAGAATTTTTTGGTGCGTGGCAAATTGAGGCTCGGTTGCGGCAAAAAAAGTTGCGTCACAGCAAAGAAGCACAGGTGACAAAAAAATAGCCACGGTGACAAAAAAGACGAAAGAAGAAAAAATGCTTAAAAAAATGACGCCGATTTTACATAGTTTTTACGCCATTTTTACACGGTGAAGCCTGCCGATGTGTGGCGAATTTTCTCGCTGTTTTTTACACAGCATAATAAATATGCCCCTAAATGTCACTCACTACTCATGTCAACCAATATTTTTGATACTGTTTCTCGATCACTTGGAGGCTCGTTTATCAACATTTTTGTGGTTTTAGAGGTTTTTGAAACCATGAATTAACTTATATTCTCTAAAACCATGAATGCCATGTGATTTATTAAAAAAGCCTTTTATAAAAGCATGAATGAAGGATAAAACATGAAGAACGCAATTTATTTGTTTTGTCACACAAATAAGAGTCCAAAAACCCTAAAAACCTCTAAAACCACAAAGCAAAGAAAGATTAGCCAATTGAAAAAGAACAGCTGCCATTGACATCTACATGACCTTGACAGAAAAAAAATTATTTTTGTGCAAAAAATAAAAATTGTGAAAAAAACCCACAACCTTTAGTAAATGGGCCCCCTTGATAATTTTAAAGAATGGTAACGGTAAATAGGAAAATGTTCCCAACAGTCAAGATAGTTGTTAAGACAGTTTGGAATCCTCCTTAATAGTTAGTAGCTGTTACAAATAGAGATGTAGTGAACCTCACAAAAAAAGTTTGCGAACCCGTTGCGAACTTTTGCGAACTTTGCGAACCCCATAGACTTCAATGGGAAGGCGAACTTTAAAAACTAGAAAAGCCATTTCTGGCCAGAAAACTGATTTTAAAGTTGTTCAAAGGGTGACACGACCTGGACAGTGGCATGCAGGAGGGGGATCAAGGGCAAAAATTTATCTGAAAAATACGTTGTTGACACAGCGTTGCGTTTTGTGCTGTAGAGGGCAGAAATCACACTACATTTCTAAACTTGTGTAATAAACTGCTTTAAAACATCCGGCGTCTACATACCAATCAAGTCGTGTAAAGGTTACAGCCGGTTCACATGCAAAGACAAAACACCGCAGTAGTGGATACGGAAAATTATTGCTGGTGGAAAAACATCGCTCAGGTGATTTTATTGCAATGCAATGTCACTACTATGTGTAACGTGTTTGGTGCACTACTATGAATAACAGCAAACAGCACTGGACACATTAAAGAACAGTAAGTTAAATAAAAAAAAAAAATAATAATAATAATAATAATAATAATAAAAAAGTGACTAATAGCACTGGGCTCTATAAATTACAGTAGCAAAGTAAAAAAACACAAATAAAAAAAAATGATGTGAATGTGTGGTTGGGGCTTAGTGCACTACTATGACCAGCACACATGTCTCCAACACACACAGACGGAGCTGCAGTACACAATGAAAAGAAGAGTAACAGTAATCAGAAAATAAAAGCAGTCCTTACAAGGACTATTGGGTTACAGCAGATGAGATCAGCAGGACAGCTGTCCCCAGCAGCTACATACAGAGCAGTAGAAAGTAGATTACTAGTCAGAAAAGCTACCTAAACTGTCCCTCAAACCCCTGCACAGCTCTCTCCCTATGCTAACTCATCAAGCACACACAGGCAGAATGTAAAATGGCTGCTGGGCTTCGGTTTATATATGGAAGGGAGTGGTCCGGGGGTGGTCCAGGAGGGAGAGCTGCCTGATTGGCTGCCATGTATCTGCTGGCTCTGGGGTGAGAGGTCAAAATTTGGCTCCAGCTAAGGCGAACCCAAAATTGCGAACTTCGCTAAAAGTTCGCGAACTTGCGAACACCCGATTTTCGTGCGAATTAGTTCTCCGGCGAACAGTTCGCTACATCCCTAGTTACAAACAAGGTACCAACTTCATCTCCACCTAGAACATGAAAATGTATAGGATCAACCCTGTATTTATTGATATTCCATATTAGGTGCGGACCGGGGTTGTATTTCATCCAGTGAAGTCTCTATTAATGTTAATTTTTGCCCCATGACTTTAAAATAAAGACATATGACAAAAGAACACCAAATAAGCATTGAATTCAGTGCTATGTATGTACACATCTATAATTAATAACTTAACCTACACTTATGCCCAGCTATGTTTTATAGCATTATATTATATGCATTGTAGATATGTTTACTGCTGTATACCCCAGAACAGATGCATTATTAAAAATGCACCCACATACACATTTTCTTTCTAGAGCTCAAATATTGCTAAAAATAATTATGCTAAAATCAGTACAATGCATACTTCTGCACCTAATTATTATATTTAACTTATTAAGTGTGGATTTAGAATATTATACATACAGACACCAAAAAGATAGGAAACCAGTATTTGCATATATACGCATTAACATCTTTGATATGGTGTATTTAAGATGTATTAATTGCTTTGGGTCAGTGCTGACTGATTGACTTAAAAATAATCCTATTTCAAAATGGCTTAATTATTACACTGCAACAGGAGACAGCTGATACTGCATTGTGGGGATTGTGGATAACAAATGATTTGTTTAACATCTCATTTAATACAGAAACTTATGCAAACATGAAAAGTTGAAGTCAAATGAGAATAAATGCTCCATAATCAAATTCTGAAGCTGCCTTCGGTGTGGAATTAATGTGTTCCATCACCGTCATGAGCAAGGCAATCATTCAAGGTTTTACAAATATTTGCCCAGTGAACAGAAAAGTCATTCCTGAATAGTGCATTTGTATTTATGCTACAACCAAATAAGTGTACAATTCGTTTGTTTAGTGATGAGCATCTTTTTTGACACAATTGCGACTTTTTCTAACTCACCAAATTTTTCTCGTGGTGAATTTTCACAGCAGTTTAGCCAAAAAAAAAAATAAAAATTGCCAACCGCGAAATTCGGAATTTTGTATCAAATAAAAAAAACAAAAAAACTTTGATTATCACTAATATTTAATTATTTATTTTTTTAACAGAAAAGTATCAGTATTCATTTACTTTTATTAGGTCCCCCTTATAGATTTGATATGTTCACACAATATGTGGGACAATATAACATTATTGCTTTATCTAAAATATACCCAAAAGATTGCAGGTTAGGTATGAGGGGTAGCAAAGCAGTAAGCAGGTACTAAGCTGGTATCACTTCCAGTTGCTACTATCAAGAGGTGTTAACCATGTTAAGATAAGGCATAAAAAGCAAAACTCAGTTATGGAATGCCAATACACCACTATTAATGTACTGTATATCCTAAGGTCCTTTCAAACTGCAACGCTTGCCACCTATATCATAGCATTGCTCCCTATAATCTATTTCCAATCAAGCTATGTAGCATATTAATATAATACGTTAGGTTGAAAAAAGACACATGTCCATCAAGTTCAACCATAATGCCTATTTATAACTTAGCCTAACTGCTAGTTGATCCAGAGAAAGGTAAAAAAAAACCCTATCTGAAGCCTCTCTAATTTTCCACAGAGGGGGGAAAAAATCCTTTCCATAACCCTGTATTCCCTCACTTGCTAAAAAGTCATCCAACCCCTTCTTGACGCTATCTAATGTATCAGCCAGTACAATTGATTCAGGGATAGAATTCCATAACTTCACAGTTCTCACTGTAAAATATACAAATATTTAGATGGAACCTCCTTTTTTCTACTCAGAATGGGTGCCCTTGTGTCCGTTGGAAGGACCTACTGGTAAATAAAGCTTTAGAGAGATTTTATATGATCCCCTTATATATTTATATATAGTTATCATATCCACCCTTAAGTGTCTCTTCTGCAATGTAAACAACCCTAACTTGGCCAGACTTTCCATACCCGTTACCAGCATAGTTGCCTTTCTCTGTACCATCGCTAGCTGAATAATATCCAGTCTGAGCACTGGAGACTAACACTGCACAGCATATTCTAGATGGGGCCTTAGTATTGATACTAATGATGGTAAGACAGACAGCTAAATCAGTTCTGTAGATGCAGGCTGGCAGTAGAATTTGCATTCTATAAGTTGTTTCAAATCTGTATGGAAAGCTAATTTACTGAATGTATAATTATAGTATTACAATATTAAAATGAAATATATGTCTAATGTCCTTTCTAACTCATCCTTTACTTAAATTTACAGGATTGTTATTCAGCAAATTTTGTTTTATACTACAAATGTAGTCATGGAGGAAGGCACCTTCCTTTTAACTTTTAAAAATGTGGATACTGAGTGCTGCTGAAAGTAGAAAAAAATTCCTCTCCACTTACACTGGCCTTTTCGATTTTAAGATCAAACATGGAGAAAGCGAATGCTTGAGTTAAAAGTACAATCCCCTTTGAACAGTTGCCAATGATCTACAGCAATTTTAAGTGTCTTGCTGATCTTGGTCCTGTAGTGCTCGATGATTGTATCTCAACAGAGTAAAGCAGATGCTTCGGTATTACCCAACCCAGTTATTATGCAGCCAAATGCATTCAAAATTGCTTTTTCTACATATGACTGTAAATTTTGCACTATATGACTGTATTTTTTGTTTTGTTCTTGAAGTATAAGAAACTGCAATTCCTTTTTTCATATACATAGATTTTATTAAACAGAGGTTTATATTGCCTTTTTAGTAGACTTTCCAAAATGTACAATTTCAAACAAAATAAACATATCTTATTAGCAATAAAATATTAACACCCTACCCTTATACAGTATGCACTCAACAAACACAACTTAAAAATAAGAAGGTTCCCACTCAGCTTAAAGGAACAGTAACACCAAAAAATGAAAGTGTATAAAAGTAACTAAAATATAATGTGCTGCTGCCCTACACTGGTAAAAGTTGTGTGTTTACTTCAGAAAGTCTACTATAATTTATATAAATAAGCTGCTATGTAGCCATGGAGGCAGCCATTCAAAGGAGAAAAGGCACAGGCACATAGCAGATAAGAGATAAAACACTATTGTATTCTACAGAACTTATCTATTATCTGCTATGTAACCTGTGCCTTTTCTCCTTTTTTCCAGCTTGAATGGCTGCCCCCGTGGCTACACAGCAGCTTATTATATAAATTATAGTAGTGTTACTGTAGCAAACACGCCCGTTTTACAAGTGCAGGGCAACAGTGCATTATATTTTTATTACTTTAAAGCTCTTTCATTTTTTAGTGTTACTGTTCCTTTAAGAAAATAGGAGCTAATGCAAGAGTTGGAGGGGCATTAAATAAAATTCCTATTTTTCACAATTCATACTTTTTTGTGACAAAATACAATTTTGTTGCAGAAAAAAACCATGACTTTTTGTGATTTATTACACAACAAAACTGCAACAAATCCGAAAGAAAAAATGTCATCTAAAAGCTAGTTGTGTCCATGGCAGGCGTCCTTTTACAACTGGAAGATCTTTCTTTGCTTTGTGGTTTTAGAGGTTTCCAGTTTTTTTTTTGACACACACTTTTTCAAATCTGATCTTTTAATAAACAAGTAGACATTTGCAGTTTTAATGAAATGAGTTTAGTTGTTTCAAAAGACTCTAAAACAATGGATATCAATATGTTAATAAATCTGCCCCTAAAACAGCAAGCTAAATGAGTAAAATATTCATTAAAGAAAACAAAAGCAAATGGAAAATTGTTTTTCAACTATAGGGGCAGATTTATCAAAATGTGAATTTAATACATAAAAATAACTTAGTACATAAAAACTCACATTCCATTTATTATGGGATTTTTAGAAGCATATTTATCAATGGGTAAAACATAGGGGCTGATTTACTAAGACACGATTTCGAATCCGAATTGGAAAAATTCCGGTTGGAAACGAACATTTTGCGACTTTTTCGTATTTTTTGCAATTTTTTTCGGCGTCTTTGCGATTTTTGCGTAAAAACGCGAGTTTTACGGCGTCTTTACTATTTTTGCGTAAAAAAGCGAGTTTTTCGGCGTCTTTACGAAAGTTGCGCAAAGTCGCGTTTTTTTCGTAGCATTAACACTTGCGCGCTACGAAAAAATCGCGACTTTGCGCAACTTTCGTAAAGACGCTGAAAAACTCGCGTTTTTACGCAAAAATCTTAAAGACGCAGAAAAACTCGCGTTTTTACGCAAAAATCGTAAAGACGCCGAAAAACTCGCAAAATTACCGATCATTACGAAAAAAACGCAATCGGACGCATTCGGCCCGTTCGTGGGTTAGTAAATGTGCCCCTTAGAGTTTACTATTTGATAAATACGTTTCTAAAAATCCCATAGGAATAAATATAACGTGGGTGAGTTTTTTATATATTAAACTCTAAGCTTACATTTTGATAAATCTGCCCCTTAATATTTACATTAGAATGGTAAATAAAAAATAAAAGTATAATAGCTGTATCCGAGGTCCTATTACATTTATTATAGCGTTACATTTCATACCAAAAGGAAACTGGAAATAGAGTTAGTCTCTTAGTTAACTACATGTACTTCAGGTAAAGGAGTTCTGGGGTAAATTATTTTGGTAATTTATGCTAAATCCTCGTGGCTTTTTGAAAGTCACTCAAATATCTATTTATAAATTGGTAAAATTTTAAAAGTTGTTAAGAATGGAAAATAGCACCAAAACTGTAAACCTTCAACTTTGATGATATTTTTTTAAATGTAATTTTAATGTATAAATGTGCATGTGTGTATATAAAAATACATCAACAGTATATATACTGTACACACAAAACTAATACAAAAATGTATGATATGATGTTGAAAGAAATGCAAATTCGCTGCTAAATATATCAGTTTATAAATTCTAAATGGCACATATACATAACATTTCACATAGACACAATGGCATAAGATGGAATATTATTTCAAGAAATGAATTTTGCAATTGTTCCTCAGTCTTACTGTGCTTTTTAAGGAAATATATTAATACATCCTAGTGCTACATCTCTATGTATCAGTCAGTATGAACTCTCAAAAACTTCAGTTTTCTGTTTGCTGACTAATCTTTTCCTGATCATTTCAAATATACAAAATCTAAGAGCATTTTACTTGACAAATTAAGTAATTATTCAGTAAATTCAATGGCTAATTGCACATAGGAACCTCTGGGAAATCTGTGACAAATATGCATCTGATTCTAAAAGGCAGAAAAGCAGCTGAAGTTAATAACCTCTCAAACGCTGACAGGTTTTAAAGTACCTGAAATGCATCATTTCTCCAGACAAATTCCTTGCTTAAGCAAAATGAAAAATTTTAACTGTACCTGTCTGTCCTGCAATAAGTTTAATGACTGCAGAGGAAATGGAGCCATACAACATCACCCACATCACCTTGATAACTGAATTCTGAAATGAAGCCACCACAAAGAAAATGGACACTTTTGGCTGACTTTGTAATTTTGTCCCATAATTAATGAGTGGATCATAAAGTTAAAGAGAAGTTACTTTGTCTGCATTTTTGATTAATGTTTATATTCAGAATCAAGAAGACTAATTATGCCTAACGTTCTCCTCTTAAAATGCTATTGCAGATAAAATCTAATTCTAGAGAACTGAAGGGGAGTAATCAAATGACTAATCCTAAAATTTTTATTCAGTTGCAGTTGGTCGGCTCTGCTTTATTGAATTATAGATGTGAGGCATTAAAATATTTACATTTACAATACCACATACATAATACATAATAGTTTCTTTACAGCTACAGATATAGCAGACGTCAACTGTGCTATGTATCTCCCATGTTGCAATTGGTTGCAGAGGGATGGAATATGAAGTGTCTTGGAAAGATTGTTGGACTTGTTAATTTTAGTTAATATGAAAGGCTAGAGCTGCATTCATAGAGCTCTACCCACAGAAAATTCAATAACCACTGAAGTAAAAAAAATCACCCAACAAGCTCTTGGAGGTCTATAATCCAATGCCTTCCTTAGGTGGTACCAGAGTTGCCTCTTATGTCCCTTCTATATATTTTTTTGTTATCACCAAGTTAGATATCACATAAGCAGAAAAAAAAAACACTGGTTACTTTCCCATGAACAAGCTCTTAGAGGATGATGTACCTGCAGCATGAAAAGCAAGGTAAATTAGAAATATACTCGGGCCTTAGGAGCTGGAGCTAACTTGGCAACTCTAGGCAAATGTTATGCGTACAGTAGACCATTGCGCCAGCATTTAGCTATGGTGAGTGCCCAAAGAATAATTAAACCTTTTACTACAGCTTTCATCAATGTTACACTTTGTCATGTTAACAATGATAAGCAATGCATCAAAGGGCCAATGGGAAAATTAAAAACTATGGCCTTTTATAGTTGTGCAGTTTGTTGTACTTTCTTGTAGATGTTATATTACAATACTGAATGTTACAGTACAGTCTACATTACAGTACATTCTACAATATAATGAGATACTGGTTTGCCTAGTATTAATAGATCAGCCCTAGTATTGTTTTCATTAATATTAGGCCATTCAGAGCCATTCAGTTTGTTTGTATTCATCCTAAAATATCCAGCATATACACAGATCTGGGCTTAATGAAAAGATAATGAAACAAAAAAAAAAAAGATCAAATAACCAGACATACAAACTAGACCTGAGAAAGTGGGGTGTAGTTTTATTCAGATCTTGAGGTATAAATGGACAAACTACAGGAAAGTGGTTTGATGAGCAGCGCTTTGCTTTGTATGAGCACCTGGTTAAAAGAAAGTTTTAAACCCCCCCCCCTTTTTTCCTATATATATATATAATAAGTTTTATATACAGTCCTGTACCATTTCAGTCCCATGACAGCAATCTGAAGGTTCTGAAGTTCCTTTGACAATGAATGTTAATTAAAAGTCTTATTTTCATACTGAAGAGTCTGCAAAACCCTAGGGCATTTAAAAGTGTTATTTTTATAAAATAATGATTGAATTTATTGAATGCAAAACATAATACATTTTTACAATATGGTCCATACAAATATATTTACATGGTCCTGCACAGTAATGTGACAAGAGCGCAAGGAAATTTATATGCCAGAATAAAGATATCATGGAATTGAGACTAAAAGTCAGCTAAAAATGTTGTCTCCAATGGCCTCAGGTATTTCTATGTTAGAAAAGGAACTAGCATCATAATTCTATTAAGAACACCCACTAACTGATTTAAAAATTGAGGCCTACTGTGGAAATCTGAGCGGTGAGTCCAAGTGGATTTGACAGAAGAGTTCTCATATTAGTCATTCTGCCTCATACAGAATATTCTATATTCTATATTGCAGTCGTTCACATCTTCATCACTGTTATAAGGATGTAGGCTAAAAATAATCTTTTATACATTATCTGTTTTCATCTTACCTTAATATCTTGTATATTTTACTAATATTAGTTTGCTCATATTTTCATAGGCTAGTGTTTCATTCTTGACAGCATAATTTACAGTGAAATGTTAGTTACAGGTATATTTTTATAGCACAGTTATTTCTATTCCATTGTTTTAAACCTTACCTGTCACGTGCAATATTGCAATTTCAATTTTTTTTTTTTTTGCTTTAGGGACAGCCAACAGTATTGTAATTCATCTGCCATACTACTTCTGTTACAGTCAAAGTCCCCGTTTTATGAATGTTTGATGTCTATGTCTTTTCTATAGATTTTTATCAACTTGGTGTCCTAATAATTTTCCATGGTCTATTCAAACTCACTATAATATCAAAAAACAACTATTGTGTATTGTAAAGGAAAGTTTTGCAGTAGTCAGAATCAAGAGGCAAGCAGCTCTGTAACGTGAATGATGTTATCCTGCTGCCTTTTTGGTTTGTGTTTAGTCTTTATGCAGCACATTTATTTTCTTTTTTCATTCTTTGGTTTTATCTCTATTCTCTAGGGCTCTGCCCTTCCAGTTTGTTGCTGGATTGTTTTTCATTTGGTGACCCATACTTTTGTTTTTGGCAAATCCTACAAGTTCTCTTCTTGATTTACAGTCCCCTTATCTTTTTTATTTCTGATACATCTTTCTTGTGATCCATACACCAGCTACAGTATATTTCTGTCTTCTGAACAGCACTGCATTATCTCTCTCTACAGCCTGGGCATATTCTCCAACAAACATGTAGCTTGTGCTTGTTTTCCTGCCTACTAATAGAGACGTAGCGAACTGTTCGCTGGCGAACTAATTCGCGCGAACATCGGGTGTTCGCAAGTCCGCAAATTCGCGAACTTTTCGTGATGTTCGCAATTTGGGTTCGCCGGCACCGAAAAAATCGCAAAACTTACGATAACGTTACGAATGCTCCGAAAAAGTCGCAAAACTTACGATAACGTTACGACTGCTCCGAAAAAGTCGCAAAACTTACGATAACGTTACGAATGCTCCGAAAAAGTCGCAAAACTTACGATAACGTTACGAATGCTCCGAAAAAGTCGCAAAACTTACGATAACGTTACGAATGCTCCGAAAAAGTCGCAAAACTTACGATAACGGTATGACTGCTCCGAAAAAGTCAAAAAACTTACGATAACGTTACGAATGCTCCGAAAAAGTCGCAAAACTTACGATAACGTTACGAATGCTCCGAAAAAGTCGCAAAACTTACGATAACGTTACGAATGCTCCGAAAAAGTCGCAAAACTTACGATAACTTTACGAAAGCGCCGGAAATTACGAAAAAGTCGCAAAATTACCGATCATTTCGAAAAACGGCGTGTGTCAATTTTTCAGAGAAGTTTTTGCCCTTGATCCCCCTCCTGCATGCCACTGTCCAGGTCGTGGCACCCTTTAAACAACTTTAAAATCAGTTTTCTGGCCAGAAATGGCTTTTCTAGGTTTTAAAGTTCGCCTTCCCATTGAAGTCTATGGGGTTCGCAAAGTTCGGCGGAATAGTAGAATAGAACAGGTTCGCGAACTTTTTTTTTGAGGTTCGCTACATCCCTACCTACTAAGCAGAATTTTAGCATTCAGCACCACAGTCTGTTTCCATGTACTTTTTCCTCCTTCGATCAAGATGTTTTCCATCAAATAGTCTAATCTACCCATTTCAGTCATGGTCTTTATTTCTTTTCTTAAATCTAATTTGGATTTAATATTACCAAAAAACTGACACCCCTCTTTTTTCTTCCTTAATCTCTTCACTTCAAATCATTCCATAACAGCCAGAGACTAAACTGCAAACAAATTGTGTTTGCCTTAAGTTAGATGACCTCTAGAAAAGAAAGTGTATTAATCAAGGCAACTTAGGTCTTTATAAAAATATATCTCTTAAACAAGCTCATATGCAAAAACCCTGCTCTATCTAAATAAACCATTTTATTGTATGTGTCATTGGGTAATCCTAAATAAAAAAAATTGCCATTTTAAGAATTAAAGGCCACCTCCTGGTATCATACAATTTACGTTGCATGCAAACAAACCAAGGGCACACCTACAGTACATGTTAGGTCACAGAGCCAATGAATAGACAGAGCTCTGCCTTTAACTCTCATACTTCTTCCTGTTACAGTTAGAGCAGCATTACTTTGTCAGGTGATCTCTGAGGGAGATATATATTGCTCTGGTGGATCTTTCAGTCTATTCACATTACTTCCGCATGGTACATCATTCCTGGATGTTGCAATGTCCAAACTGTTGCAACAGGCATGCACACGTACGTAAATTGTGTGTTAAATTGTTGCTGAATAGAGACTGGCAAAATTATTTGCCAGGCATGGTTTTGTGGCGTATTTTCAGCATTGGCAGAACGGGCGTCAAAATTCAGCTATTAAAAATTCACCATGAGACAAAAAATTGTCGCCTTTGTAAAAAAAATAACACGTCAAAAAAATTACACGTGCAGCAAATTTTTTTGACGGGCTACATTTTCGCCGTTTTGCAAATCTTTTGAAAGATTCACAAAATTTTCAGTGAAACGGGACAGATTTGATCATCACTATTGCTGAATTCTATTTAAATGGGGCCATTTACTACCTACAGCTTTGTTAAATATTAATTGACCTTCCTTTTCCACTGCTTTCTGGCCTACAACTAAAAATGCTATCTGACAATCAAAAAAGGATTTTATTGTTATCTTTGTTTTTCCTTGTTTCAAAAAAGAAAGTTTTACCTTCTACTATTTATTTTCCATACTTGCTTCCAAAGTGCTGCCTAGTTTCTATTGTAATTGAGGTAATTGAGTCTCCTTTTAATAAAAAAAGGAAACAGAAAAATACTAAAAAATCACATTATCTTAATGCAATACAAAAGTTCTGTTAAATGCTAAGCTCTTGTCTATAAGCAGTCACTTCAATAACAGACACATTAAGCAAACACAGTATTGTTTAATCTTTTAAACACATATGAACAATTTTATATTCCTATATATACTGTATATTATATATATATATAAATATATATATATATATATATATATATATATATATATAGGTAAGGATCATATAATACAAAACCTTTACTGAAAGGTTTACATATGCTGTCTATGTAATATCATTTCCAAGACTACATTAAAGTATTTAATAGAAATATTCCATACTATACATTTTCTAAAAAAAAATATGTCAGCCCTATGAAGTGTTTTTGTGAATTAAATAGCTATTTCTATGCATTTTAATGCACTAACTCATATAAGAATATCTACGCGAAGATATTCCACTGAAATTTGTGAATGCATTAGTTTGCTTTATATTGCAAAAAACATAGGATCATTAAGCAAGATGTGAAAATATAATCCACGGAGATAAGGATATAAATATTTTTCAAGAACTATTTCCACATAATGAAAATATGTATAATTGCATTCTGAACAAGGTTATTATAGTCTTTTTTTTATCCTACATTGCTTGAGTCATGCGTTTTTTTATTTTTTTATATGCATTTCTTCTGCATAAATGGAAAACTAATCTTCTTCACTTCAAAATTTGCAGTTTTGCCCAAACTCTACATATTCAGAAAACAAACCAAAAGCATAAATACTTAATTATGACTAAATTATATGACAGAATCCGATTACACACATTATTAAAATGACTGCTATAACAGTTCACCCCATTTTTTGAAAACCTGTGTGTCTTTTGCTTAGTTGTTCAATTGAGAAGATAATTCATGCAGCAAAAGTGACTACTGAAGCAAATAAAGTGCTGTGTTGCATAAAAAAGGGCATTGACTCAAGGGATGAAAACATAATTTTGCCTCTTTATAGGTCTCCAGTGAGGCCTTGAGTATGCAGGGCAGTTTTGGGCTCCAGTCCTTAAGAAGGATATTAATGAGCTAGAGAGAGTGCAGAGATGTGCAACTAAACTGGTAAAGGGGATGGAAGATTTAAACTATGAGGTTAGACTGTCGAGGTTGGGGTTGTTTTTTTCTGGAAAAGAAAATAGCGCTTGCGAGGGGACATGATTACTCTGTACAAGTACATTAGAGGGGATTATAGGCAGATGGGGGATGTTCTTTTTTCCCATAAAAAGGATCAGCGCACCAGAGACCAACCCTATAAATTAGAGAAATGGAACTTTCATTTGAAGCAGTGTAGGTGGTTTTTCACGGTGAGGGCAGTGAGGTTGTGGAATGCCCTTCCTAGTGATGTTGTGATGGCAGATTCTGTTAATGCCTTTAAGAGTGGCTTACAAGCATAGTATCCAAGGCTATTGTAATACTACAATCTCAATTAGTATTGATGTTGGTATATATAGTTTATATATAGTATATATGTATGTGAGTGTATAGATAAAGGTATGTGTGTGCTGGGTTCACTTGGAAGGGTTGAACTTTTTCAACCCTATGTAACTATGTATAAACTATGTAAAAGACATACTATGACTGATGTTATAGCATCACTAATATTTTCCAAACCCAAGCTGCAATATTATAGTGTAATACTGTGATACCTACGTTAGTATTAGTTCTACATTTACTGCCATTGCCTGAACATATCTTTTCTTCTGTTCTCTAGGATTTTTTCAGAACACATAACTTAATGTGTCTCTCGATAATCTGAAGATTTAATTTAACGAAGACTATCCATACTAAGATTGTTCTTAAGTAGGTAAAGCTTATTTCCGTATTACCATACCAAATTTAACAAAGGTCAAAAACTATAATGTAGATACACAACCTTTCTGACATTAATCCATAATGGTCAAACCATTGTTCAAAGGACCAGTTACACAATGTATGCAAAGACAAGCATGGCATGTGTCATACAGTGATGATTTGACACCTCTGATCTAATTACAAGCCAAATATTAATGCATAATTCTATTTATTTGCTAAATTTAACATCTTGAAAAAACATACAGTAAGTGGGGTTATTTACTTCAACTGCCTGCACAAATTCCCATGTATACTTGTACTTATATACAGTGGCCATAATATTTGGGACAAAGATACATTTTTCATTTGATTTATCCCTCTGCTCTTCAGTGTAAAATTTTATAGCAAAAATTCAGATGTGAATAAAGTGCACATTCTAGGCTTTAATTTAAAGTTATTTGTATACATTTCAGTTTCACCATGTAGAACTTAAAACAGTTTTTATACTTAGTCCCCCTCATTTAAGGGCACCATAATGTTTGGGAGAAAGTAATGGTAGGTACAGTATATTAAAACAGTCATGTTTAGTACTTTGTAGCATATCCTTTGCATGCAGTGACTGCTTGAAGTCTGCGATTCATAGACATCACTAGGTGCTGAGTATCTTCTCTGGTGATGCTCTGCTAAACCTCTACTCCTCTACTCTACTGTACATGTTCATTGCACTTGAAACTGCCGATTGCACTGTGGTAAGTAGTTGGCCCCTTTATGTGTGGCATGTACAAAAGATTGAACACATATCCAAATGCAATAGTTTTTGCCAGGTCTCAGTTTTTAATTGACTCATGGATAATCATTTTGTAAACGGCACCTGTCAGTCACTGTTATTTAAAATGACTACTGTACTCTTATAGCACTCCTATAGCAGAACTAACAAAACCTATAAAATAAGGGGCATATTTATTATAGTGTTTAAGCCAACATCAATTTGGACAGTTACCTACAAGTTAGAAAACAAAAGCTAATCTATCTAATTGCTTGCTATGGGCAACCAGGCCCGTATTTGTGGAGAGGCCACAAAGGTCCGGGCCAAAGGCGGCACAAATTTGGGGGCAGCATGCCACCCCACCCCACCCCACTAAAATGTTGAAATTTTGCTCCCATACAGAGCAATGGGGACCTCTAAGTGCTAAGTTCCGTGCGTGCACGCATAGTGGGGGGGGGGTTTGACTAATGGAGGCGGCCTCGGGGCACCCGGATACGAAATCTGGCGCCGTGGGCAACATGACCTATGATGTTGGCTTATACACTATAATAAATATACAACTTAGGAAATATTATCTACTATATAATAAACTGTAAATTTGGCAATAATACAATTTTTCAAATAAGCAAATACATATACAAGAAAAAAATATACCTAACAATTATGACAGAATATGTGATATAAAACACCATACATCATTTGATTTTTATATATTATATTATATCATATATAAACCTTTTGTTATCTGTGTGAAGATATGACTTTACTACACCTTGGGGCTCAATTCAATAAATGGTGTGCATGTTAGTGCACATGTCACACATAGAGGTTATTGGAAGGGCAGGGGAAGGCGGTCAGACTTCAAGCAGTGTTTACATATGAATAAGTAAAGGGTAAGGGTCCAAGCTTTTACACAAAAACGGATCTGAGAGTAGTTCAGAGAAGCTTGTACTGTATGTGGATGATGGGTATGTCAGGTGGATACATACAGCCAGAAGCAAACAGCATTATCAGGGAAATGTTTCCTTACATTTGTTACTCCCCCACATCACAGAAGGAGAAATCTAATAACATATGTCTTGCTATATTTAATGCTCTTATGTATTAGAACTACTCTATAATCACAAACACAATAAAACTAAATTATTACCAAATGGCATGTTGTGAATATAGAGATCTGTAACACTTAAGTAACTGACACATACACAAATAACACAGAATTACTGTAGATAGAACATTAGTTGTTTAGTTAAGCATGACAACAGCAATCAAAATGGGATATTTTCATTCAATCTAGTGTATAGAATAATTCAGTATGTAAGGTCTTTAAATCTGCAGCAGGACATAGCAGATTACAATGTTTTTTAAATAAGAATATTAAACAGCACTACAGCGATTAACCAGTGCCTCATAACAGTGCCAGTGCCTCTCTAGATTGAAAGGAGTGGACAGTACAAAGTAAACCAACACAAACAGTTTACCCTGTACAATGATATAATTCTATTTTCATGTCAATATTACCCATTTATATGTAATAGGTTTACCTCAACTAACTAGGGATGTGCAATTTTTTTTACCTGATACAGATTTGCAGTTTAGTAAGTGGCAGAAATGTAAATAAACATGTTAGAATTTCAGCAAGCATTTTTTTCCTCACAGGAAATAATCATGTATTTTTGCATGTGCATTGACTCCAATGCATTTGGCACCCGAAAAACACCCACTGACTTCAATGCATTTGGCGCAATAAAAAAACACCAATTAACTCCAATGCATTTGGCACAAGAAAAAAAACATCAAAGAAGTCTGGCAAAGTTTTGCCGTTTCACAATTATGATTTCATAATTTTTTAGAGAAGTGAAATGCAGAAATTTCACTCATCACTACACCCAACATACACACACACATTTTTACAGTTGCAATTGTGCGCCCTGCACTAGAAGTTTCCAGTTTAAAAAAATGGAAATTCATCTCTTAAAGTTACCAGGAGTTCCTTTTTGCTGTCCATGCTAAGCTGCAGGGTGCTGAGGCAAGTTTCTTAATTCACCTCATGGCAGCAGCCCCCCTGCCCCCATGGAAGCTTACAATCTATTGTAGTTTATATGTTTATATCCTACTATATTTTTACATAGTTTTATGAAATTAAAACCTAAGTTGAACCAAAAATAATGTTCCATTATCAGAATACCACATACTTCTGCAGAAATGTTATGATCAGATAATTGTCCTATGCGAATATTATAGCGGGTTGCAACATAATATATGTTAGAACTGTGATCCTCAACCAGTGACTCGTAAGCAACATGTTGCTTACCTCCTCCTTTGTTGCTACTCCAAGTAGTCTTAAAGTAGGTGCCCATTTTTAAATGTCTGGCTTTGAGGCAAGTTTTGGAAGCACAGAGACACAGTTTTACTCCAAGCAGAGCCTCTTGCGGGCTAGCAGTCCACATGGGGCTACCAAATAGCCAATCACAATCCTTATTTTGCTTCTAAAAATAACTTTTTTTCATGTTTGTATGGCTCACCAACATTGGGATTGGGAAGGGTTGAGAATCTCTGTGTTAGAATAAAAGTAGCAATATTTTAGAAATGGCAAATATTACAAAGATTCCACCTGAAAAAGTTAACAGGTGAATGTAATGGCTGACCTTGTCTTTTTTCCTTCTCCACAGTTTCCTATATTTTTTATGATATATGTATGCCATTATCATAAAAGTTGTGACATTGCTTGTATAATTACTGCTTTCATCAAGATCAGCATATTGTTTGTGCAGTAAGGAATCTTTGATCCAATATAGAGCTTTTATATGGGTTTACATCTTCATTTCTACTCTCCAAGCCTGATCAAGGTCATTTGTATTTTAATGAAGAGTAATACCAAGAAAAAATAGTTGATTGATCACATTGTGCTATATAATAGCAGTGCTGATCCTAAGATATTTAACCTTAAGCAGTAATGTTGTTATCTTTGGAACAATAGGCTTACCAAACCATGTTTTACTTTGCCCATTCCTAAACATATTTTGTAGTTAACTTGTCAAGAAAGGACATATGGTATTCTTACACATACAGTCAAAAAATAGAAGCCATAAAAATTTGCTTATGGATATGTGTTTATTGCATGTGCATGTGGTCTGTCAAAGCTGAAATGTTGATTCTTGCATATGTTCTCTAGCGCTAGAGCAAGATAATAATGTCTTTATTAACAGAGTGCTGACAACTGACATTGGCTTGACTGGCATTCTGTAGCAAACTGGAGAACTGTTAAGTGTTTTTGTTGGCTGTAAAGTGTGACTTTAAGGCATTTGTTTACTAGGTTTTGTTAGGTTTCTAACTGTTGCCATTTTTTATTTCTTTTAAGTAAAAATATAATACATATAACACATAACTTGCTGTGTTTATACCTGAAAACCATATGTTTTTCTGGTATAAATACCAATAAATAACTAACCATCTTTTTGACATACAGATAACATGGTGCTATAATGCACCATGAACAGACCTTTATCCTTGGCTCCCTACAAACCTCACATGGACTTTTAGACATTATTAGACTATACTAAATCCTTATCAATTATGCATGTGGCATTAATACAGTACTTTCTTTTTTATTACTGTGCTAAATTTACTCTACAAAACAACTAGTTTATCATTTTTATAGACTGCATGATGGCTATACTATAGTAACACAATAATGTAAGGAATAAGCTGGGGAATATATGTGGATAGGTGAAACCTGTTGTTTGTAATTCACCAACGGACATTACCCATGGAATTTCATGTCTTATTGAGACTTGGGAATGCATTTATGTAAAACAAATATTTGTACTCTTTAAGATGTAAAACTGTCGAGACTATGCGCATTAATGGTAATGCCACCTAGCATGACCTTTAGAATCTGTTGCATGAAGTTTAACAACCTTCATACTGTAATCCAGATAATTGAAAATCCATTTTAACTCACCACAGGGATAGCTTAGAAATCAATAAGGTCAACTTATCTGTTTCATTTAAATTCTTGACAGTTATTGGTCACATAATTGTGTTTTTGATAGCATGCTTTTGACTATACTCTTTACAGGTTGCGAAAAAATGTTTTAGTTATTGTTAATCCAGAAATGCTGCATATTTTATTCAAATCAACTCATCATCTGGCATCCATCAGGTCCTGTTTTGTTACCAGGTGTAGTAGATATATCATAACTGCACATTTAGCACAGTGCAAATACTGTATTTTATGTACAAGCATCTAGTGAAAACACAAGAATGTGGTCTTCATATTTAAAATGCATAGTAGCCATTTCTATTAATACACCCTATGGTAATCTAACCTTATAAACTGACTTCCTGTAACATATAAACTTGTTATACACCTGTAAAACATACCCTTATAAATATGTCATAAATTATAAAGACTGCTTAATTATTACATTTGTGATGCACAACTCGTTAAAACTGTGAATGATAGAAATACGGCATTACATCCCCTATTTTGCAATCAAAAGATAATAGAAGTAACCTTTGGAGTTCAATAACCTTATGAAAACATTTGTCCTGCAGCCTTCTGCCTTAATAATGTAATGGGAGTACTTGATGACTTGTACTATCCATTATTTCTTAAGCAACTTTATAAGTTGCCATGTATATTAACTTTTTAATTTGTATAACCACAAGCCAATCTTTTTTAAAACCACATTGGATCAAATTTATTAAAGATCAAAGGATTTAATGCAGAGATAACCCAATGATCTTCTAAAAGTAATATCAGGAAAAAAATGTTAGTAGATTGACACATTTATCAAAATGTATTCCTTTGACAATGTATCAAAGCTGACTGCTTTCCGCAGTCAATTGCCATTGTGGTCTGTGGAGCGGTAGAATAATGGGCTGGTAGCCTCTCCTGTCTCAATCTTTGCTCCCTAATGCAAACTGTGTTCCGAGAATATATTTGCACAGTTAATAAACATAGATAGTTATTTCCAACATTACTGTTAGCAAGTGGTAAGCATCAGTATTGCTTAAAAAGATACAACTTTATTGGTTGATCAACCCCAAATCTGTACAATACACAGTAAATTGCCGTTACAAGACATTTACTCAGCAAGGTGGTAATCAAAAACTTATGATCTTCCTACTCTGTGGAGGGCACAACAACCTTGTTAAACATGGAATACTAAGTTGATAAATTACAGCCAAGTCATACAAAAATTAAAAATGATACACCTTGTCAATTTGCAACACTTGATAAATAGGTCTCAAAGGTCATCTAACTCATACCATTAGCTTACTTTCTATTCAAACATTTCTCAAAGATTATCCTCTACAATGAACGGGAAACCCTGCAATTCTGCTTTTCAAGTTCAAAAAGATTTGACCTTAAAATGACAGTGAGATTTAAAATAGCTTACCTATATCTTTGTCCTTATTAGTAAACTTTAAATCAAGCTGAGTACTATGTGCTTTGTACAGTTGACTGATTCTGTCTGTATTGCAATACTTTTGTAATTAATTTTTCTTTTTAGAAGATGATTTTATTAACTGTAATGTCAGAAATGCATTAAAAAGAAATTGGGACGAAACTGAAAATGTTACACCTTTGTTATAAAAATTGTAAGATGTAGAAAAGTGAAAACCAGGCCCTGTTGCATTGCATAAATGTGCATATGATACAATATGATGACATATTAATGTATGGAGTATCTGCATAACTCTAGTAGTCTACTTAAATAGGCAGATGCAGCATGCAAGAACTGGATATGATCATATACAACATATACTGTATAAACAGGCTATCCTACGTCTGAGTTTTTCACATAAACTGATCTCCTTGTAAATTTTGGTGATAGGTGTTCTCTATTTCTAGTGCTCCCTGGTACAACACTGCCTTATTGCATCAACAAGAGAGTACAGAATATTTAGAACCAACTGTTGCAGCAGCAATAGTTGTCCCGCTGTTCTAGCTGCCAATGTGTAACCATCAGAGTATATGACTGGTTGGGCTGAAAAAAAAATTATTAGCTAACGGTACTGCCTTTGTACAAGTGACACCCTAATGGCACATTGAAGTATTATGGAGTGGGAGGATGAGGATACCAAAGAAAATATGTTTGAGGGCTCTTTAGGTAACCCCATACACATCGTGGCAGGCATGTTCTTATATAGCAAAGTATTATGTGTGGCCTTATTCAGTCTGCGTTATTATACAGCCCTTGCATGCCACATCAATGAATGGAATTGGAGTCCATCCACCACCCTTATCTAACTAAGAAGTGGTAAAAAGCAAAATTTTTCATATGGCATGGATTTTGCGGTGAATTTCCGCATTGGTGGATTATTTTGCAAAGTGGCTGCAAAAATTTGCCACAGAAAGATTCACTGAGCGAAAAAAGAAATTTTGTCCTGGCCATTTTTTGGCCAGATGGAAGTCTTTTGTTTCTATGAAGAACAGGCTAGCATAGTGGAAAGGAGCTTCTCTAATAATGTAGGCCAGTGCCAAAAAGATGTAGGGCCAAAAATGTAAAGAAATCTAATTTCAACCTTTTACTGATTGCAATGCATTTCAGTGACATTGGGTAGTTTTGCAAATGTGTTAACGATTTTGCAAATTTTTCAAAAAGTGAAACTTGTGATTTTTACTTAACACTAGTTGTAAACTAGTACATTCTGCTGACTTTAAGATGTATAGTAAGGTGCATGTTCTGTTTTATTACCACATTATTTTAGTAAGTTAAATTAGTTAGAAAACAGTTTTAATATACAGTAAATCAATTAGAATTAAAAAAATATATACGCATTTTAATTATTTTAGCTTGCACCACATTTTGGGAGCCTCTGTCTTTTCCACTTAGTAACATATTGTCATGTTGCCTTTCATTCTCTCACCCTTTAGCTTCAAAGAATAATGTTGTGTCTATTTTAAAAAAATCCCTTATTTACTGTGTTAAATCTCTTGTTCAACATTTTAGTCCCTCAAGTGCTTACCCCTTGCTAGGCCAATGCTGTCAAGAATGAAGTCCTATGGCTCTGAAAACAGTTACATAATAAACTCTACATCTCTTAATACAAGTGTTGCCATTAACTGATGTCTGCCTCGGGTGGCTGCTTTACATATCTAAATTATACATGATGTAATTAAAGTGACGGTTTTGTTTTTTGTCTACTATCTTCTGAGTAAGTTCATATTTAACATGTACTATAGTTCTAAATGTATTTAAGACTGTATTTAAGAGTAATAAATGGGAGTTTCTCTCAAATAACAAAAACTTAAAATAAAGTTGTTTATATTTTCTAAATGTTTATCTTTTAAGAAATGTATTCCCTGAAGTCTACTTGAGTTACGTCTGCTTTGCTGTACCAAGTTAGATCAAACAGGGTTTTTTTAAACATTATGTAGTGGGAATATTTAATGTTCACAGAACGTACAAAAAACTTGGAATACTCTAAATGAATCAGAGCATTTAAGTGTAGGGGTTTGCTAAAATAGGCCCCTAAGGATGTATACCCCTAGGATAGGCCCCGGGAGGGTAATGGTTAAGGTACAATGGGTATAGCCTGGTAGATCTATAGTTAATGGGGAGTATCCCCGCAGTTCGGGTTATGGCCACAGGGTGGTGCATAGGCCCATATAAGGGAAACAGCCATGTGCTGGGAGACATCTTAAGTTGGGAGCCTCTAGAGAGAGGAGCTCCCCTGTGAGTTAGTAGTTTCCCTGTGTTAGGACACTCTAGGAGTGCCATGTAGGGAGTGGAAGGTAAGAATGGGCCGCAATGCCCCTCCAGGAGTGTAGAGGATTAAGATCCTACAAGCAATACATCAGCTGGAAGTTAGGGCACACAGTGTGTAGGTAAGGGAGAGATAGTCTCCAAGAGAAAGAGGATCCTGCTAAAGAGTAGCCTGGGTGTAGTACCGGGGGTGAGTCTCTGTGGAGGGTCTGCTTGGCGAGAGTACCGGGGAGAGCCCTAAGAGAGGGTCTCTTGGCGTGTAGTACCGGAGGGACCTCCTAGAGGAGATCATTCTGGCGTGAGTACCCTGGGTACCTTTGAGCGAGGGTCTTGTGCATTGATGTAACCTGTGGATGTGCCCTGACTGTCTGATGATACACTCCTGGAGAGGTCTGCCCAATAAAGATCAATCTGTTCATTTGCAATCTGCTGTATTCCGTGTGTGTGTACCCAGGACCACTACAATTGGTAAGGAGTTACCCCAGGGAGGGGATTCCCTTTGGGGGTTGTGTGAGGTCTCAGGCAGCACTACACCCAAGTATCAAGTCCCAGGGAGGGAGTTGTAGTTCTCCCATAACAGAGCCCTGGGTGGAGGCACGCCATTATCAAAGAAATCCCTGCTTCCCCCATAGTAAGCGGGGCTCAGGACTCCTGGAAGCGCCAACCAGTGACATATCAGCAGGTAGTGCCACAACTGTTTATAAAGTGGGCTACATAAGCAAGAAGGGATGAGGCCAACACTGCAAAGTTGCTGGGGCTTAGGTACAGGCAAGGTTTCAGTTTTAAAGAGAGAATAATGCTGCAAATTTTTAAAATTGCTCTGACTTGTTGCTCTAAAAACCTAGAACATATCAGTATTACTTGGTCAAGTTTTTCATATAATTTTTGGAAATGTTCAGGCAGGTATCAGGCAGGGACGGAGCTTGCTGCTTACTAAGATGGACATTTGATCCAATTGCTCCTGCAATCAGGGGACCACAATGTTCACAGGGGCACAAAAACACACCTACAGCAGCTTACTAAACCTATGGAAGGCTGCGAGTGTATGATGGCCTAGAAGTAAACACATAAAAGACAAAAAAAATGGTATCTACATTCTTCACTAGTGATGAGTGAAATTTTTTGCCCTGCATGGATTTTCTATGAAATTCCGCATTTCGCCATTGCCAATATTTTTTTGCAAAACTGCTGCAACAATTTGTTGTGACAAAAATACAGTAAATGAGGAAAAAGTGATGGTTGCATCATATTCGCTCATCACTATTCTTTGCACCCTCCATTGCAGTGGACCATGACTACAACCTCCAATACTATCCTAGACCATCTAATGACCAGGGACTCGGAGCAGCGGTTCTACATGCCTATAGACCCACCTGACACTGCGCCAACCACTGCTTAAGAAAGACATTTAGGATAATTAGGATATATTTTCATGTAAACTAAAGGTATGAAAAGAATGCCATGGTAGATGCAAAGATTTGCATCTAAGACTGCATGTATCTGTACCAGAAAGCACAATACAAGAATATGAAACAATAAAGATGGACAAGCAGCTGCAGAATCTTCATTTACCATTGGGCCCAATGTGTTAAAGGCAATAGCACAGGAGGTATTTTGCTACAATTTTTTCTGAGCAAAAATAAAAGGTAATCTTTGACTTATCATACATTAAAAGATATTGCAAACCATAAAACAATAATAATTAAATACAGAATAATTAACGATAATTGGCATGTTGTTTTGAACACATATATTTGGTCAGTGACTGATTGCTATGACAGGTAAAAGGTAAGCATATAGGAACAGTAACAATAACAAGATGAGATACCTTTTGTTCAGTTTCATTTAGCTAACGTGTTCAGAATGTAAAAACCACACACTTTATGTGTATTGCCATTATCGGATTGATTTGTATAGGTATTGAATCAATGTCACCTTGATAAAAAAGGGTATTTTAAGAATTGCATATGCGGAATTAAGCTCCCAGCACCTAAATCCTTTCCACAAACTGTTGAGAATCCCCATAGTTAATCTCCTAATAACAGTTTCCTTTCTAACAATTCCTCTATTGGCATAAAGCTTGATGCAGACTCAACTAGACCCATCTGATAAATATTTGAATAAGAACTAATTTAGTTATATTTGTCAACCTTATCTTGTATTGGAAAATGACTTTGTAAAAATGTCATGCTTGACATTATTATTAGAACATAATTGGTAACATTTCACACTAGTAATAATGAACTACTTATTTTAATAGTACATGAATAGCACATTCTCTTCCCACTTACATATATATGAGTGTGTGAATTTATGTATATATTATATAATACTGTATATATAATATAGCAAAAAAGAGAAAGTTGTTAGCAAGATTTTGTCAGGATGCAAAGCTTGCCTTAATAACAGTGTCCTCAAAATGGAGCCTGCCTGCTTGCTGCAATTGTGAATACCAAGGCTTCATCTTACGTGAAAAAATCATCCTGAATAATAGTGGATTGTACCAAATATGTTGACAACCAGAAAAAAAGTTAAAGATTATTTACCAATTGCAATAAATCAACCCTAATTAGTAATATGAAGTTGCATTGAGGGGTTAGTTACAAGTAGCACAGGCACTGCTCTGAAGCTGTAAAATCAATTGTATAACATTCAGGCATTAAGGGCAGTATGAGTGCAGCCTAAGCCATTTTCCTATTAACTGACTGCCACCCTCTGACGCAAGGCAGCACTGATACTATAACACAACTCAGTTTTGTTACTAGATCTCTGGAATGCAGAACCTTATCAGCTGATATTTTTTGTGTTTATAATTATAAATGCTGCTGTGACTGCAGACTGCAACTGGTGAGGTTTGCAATATTGAATGCACAGTGCTGTTTTGCCCAGCAGTTAAATATGTACAGTGCATTGAGGCTTTGCCCCTATTTATGTACAGCTGTAACTTTGTACTGAACTTTACTAACTGCTTTATCAAGAAGAATTCAGTTTATAGTAAAACTAAGTCTGTGCAAGTCTATAGCTATTAAATACAGCTGAACTTAATATCCAGAGCAGTTTCATGTGTGTGCCCCTCTATGCCTGACCTAAAGTAATGATTCAGTCCTGCCACATAGGGGGGAAGCACCTCAGAGTGTGATGTGTGTGAGTTATGTTGCAGAACTGATGTCTTGCAGCAGAGAATCATGTCTTTCTACTTATGTCACTTTATTGTGCATCCTGCTGTAGAGCACAGTACTGTACCTCAGCCTCACATTGGCCAATCATGCCTTTGTATGACAAACAAAAAAACCCTTCTATTAACATTGTGTATTTAGCTCAGAAGAGCTTGCAGGAAAAGGTAAATAAAAAACATTTCCACTGGAGGTCATTCCCTTTTTTCATGATATAATGTTAATATTTGTTTCAGACTGTTCCCTGTCTTTTCAGAACCAATGAACAGCATACAAGCATATGCAGGTTATTATCTCTGTCCTTGAATAGAGAGAATGATTCATTTTACATTTCTATTTCAAGCATTTTTTTTATCTGAGACACCTACAGTACAGTTCTTCCCATTCATAATGTGCTTGTTGTTCATTACATGGTAATCGGTCTCACCAGAACATGATGCTTTATTTTGATGGCCCATGGGTCATTCTAAACACAATTCCTCACTGGCTTTGCTGGAAGAGGAACATGATTTTTAGTGCTAAGTCTTTGTTCAATCAGTTTAGTGCAGAAGCCAACTTTGTTTTGTTGGGCAGGCTGGAGATTGTCGCAAAACACAATGAAGGGAAATAAAAATAGGAGGGTTCCTGTTAGTTACATGGAGAATGTAATATTTAAATGAGCATTATTTTCTCATCATTTAACCTTTTTAGTGCCACAGGACGTAGAATCTACGTCCTGTGTATCAAAGGACCAAAGTGCCACAGAACGTAGATTCTACGTCCTGCTGCACTTCCGGTTTTGGGAGCGGAGGAATGGCTTTTCAAGCCATTCCTTCGCTCCCCACTCGTTCCCCAGCCTCCAGACAACAGTCAGAGGTGGGGAACGAGTGGCCCCTGGGCAGCGATCGCCCAGGGGCCCCATGATACATACCTGCCATCCTCGTGGCTTCCTGTGCAGCTCCTCTCCCTTCCGCAGCTTCCCCCTCTGGCCCCCCTGCTTCCTGACACGCCCCCTCACATGATCTACTGCTGCTGTGCCAGATCGAGTTTCTCCTGCAGATCCTGATCTTCTAGACCCCAAGTAAGTGGCAAATACACACACAAACACACAATCACACATTTATTACACTAATACACACTTATACTCACACTTACACACCCACACATGCATTTTTGGGAGGTTTTCAAACATTTATCACTTACAGCACTTAGAGAAAACTCACACTTGGTTGCACACTCGCACACATGCACACAAAACACATTTTACACACATGTACACACACACTTACACACTTATGTAATTTTGTAATTATTTTTTTTTTTCTAATCGCATCGTTTTTATTCTTGCCTGAAAAAAATGTTTTATTGCCATTGCGGATAGTGTATTCGCTAACCGCACTGCGCAATACCTTTTGTGTATTATTTTGGTGTTTCTACTACATTTTCTGTGATTTTGGTGGATTTTTGGGTATTTTACTGCATGTTTAGCCATTTTATAGCATTTTCAGTTATGCATAGTTGTTGTTTGCTTGACTTTGTCTGTAAAACTTATTTGCCCTAGCCAAAATACTCAAACTGTTATTCTGCCCGCAGATATTATTAGGCAAAAAAAAAAAAATGATTTTAGTGATTTTTTTTTATCTTTATCAATTTTATTGCTTTTTACATTGTTCTTTGTTACTTGTCTTTGCACATGGACATTTTGTCTGCTGTATTTCAATTTGGCATCCTCTGTACCCCACATAGTTTGGTAAATCTATTCATATTGGGCATCAAACTGTTCAGTAGACTAGTGGCGTTCATACTTAGAGTGTTTTATGTTGGTACGTTACTAAATGTGGGGTACACAATGGGGCAACATGCAAGCTTTGTGACGATTTTCAGAAATGTCACAAAAACAGTTCTGTTTAGCATAGCTTTGTAGTTTGGTAGTTTGCAGTAGAAAGTTTTATTTACCCATTTTTGTTTTGTCAGAATGTGTACTTTCGGAAAATATATGGGTTTCTAGGGTCTCTTTACTGTTAGGGGCTCGTATGGCACATAATACACATACCGGGTGCAAAAACTGCATGAGCCGAAGCATCTTATGTGAAAATTCATATGCACTATTTTTACTTGGGTGCCCCTGTACCCCACATAGTTTGGTAAATCTATGCATATAGGGCATCAAACTGTTCAGTAGACCCCTGGCGTTCATATTTAGAATGTTTTATGTTGATA
Organism: Xenopus tropicalis; assembly: GCF_000004195.4. Classification (NCBI taxonomy): domain Eukaryota; kingdom Metazoa; phylum Chordata; class Amphibia; order Anura; family Pipidae; genus Xenopus; species Xenopus tropicalis. The sequence goes on along the minus strand of NC_030678.2, from coordinate 128,956,753 downwards.
CGGTACAAAATGTGGGGGTACATAATGGGGTAAAATGCAAGCTTTGTGACAATTTTCAGAAATGTCATAAAAACCGTTCTGTTTAGCATAGCTTTGTAGTTTGGTAGTTTGTAGTAGAAAGATGTATTTACCCATTTTTGTTTTGTCAGAATGTGTACTTTCGGAAAATATATGGTTTTCTAGGGTCTCCTTACTGTTAGGTGGTCGTATGGCACATAATACACATACCGGGTGCAAAAACTGCATGAGCCGAAGCATCTTATGTGAAAATTCATATGCACTATTTTTACTTGGGTGCCCCTGTACCCCACATAGTTTGGTAAATCTATGCATATAGGGCATCAAACTGTTCAGTAGACCCCTGGCGTTCATATTTAGAATGTTTTATGTTGATACGGTACAAAATGTGGGGGTAAATAATGGGGTAAAATGCAAGCTTTGTGACAATTTTCAGAAATGTCATAAAAACCGTTCTGTTTAGCATAGCTTTGTAGTTTGGTAGTTTGTAATAGAAAGATGTATTTACCCATTTTTGTTTTGCCAGAATGTGTACTTTCGGAAAATATATGGTTTTCTAGGGTCTCCTTACTGTTAGGTGGTCGTATGGCACATAATACACATACCGGGTGCAAAAACTGCATGAGCCGAAGCATCTTATGTGAAAATTCATATGCACTATTTTTACTTGGGTGCCCCTGTACCCCACATAGTTTGGTAAATCTATGCATATAGGGCATCAAACTGTTCAGTAGACCCCTGGCGTTCATATTTAGAATGTTTTATGTTGATACGGTACAAAATGTGGGGGTAAATAATGGGGTAAAATGCAAGCTTTGTGACAATTTTCAGAAATGTCATAAAAACCGTTCTGTTTAGCATAGCTTTGTAGTTTGGTAGTTTGTAGTAGAAAGATGTATTTACCCATTTTTGTTTTGTCAGAATGTGTACTTTCGGAAAATATATGGTTTTCTAGGGTCTCCTTACTGTTAGGTGGTCGTATGGCACATAATACACATACCGGGTGCAAAAACTGCATGAGCCGAAGCATCTTATGTGAAAATTCATATGCACTATTTTTACTTGGGTGCCCCTGTACCCCACATAGTTTGGTAAATCTATGCATATAGGGCATCAAACTATTCAGTAGACCCCTGGAGTTCATATTTAGAATGTTTTATGTTGATACGGTACAAAATGTGGGGGTACATAATGGGGTAAAATGCAAGCTTTGTGACAATTTTCAGAAATGTCATAAAAACCGTTCTGTTTAGCATAGCTTTGTAGTTTGGTAGTTTGTAGTAGAAAGATGTATTTACCCATTTTTGTTTTGTCAGAATGTGTACTTTCGGAAAATATATGGTTTTCTAGGGTCTCCTTACTGTTAGGTGGTCGTATGGCACATAATACACATACCGGGTGCAAAAACTGCATGAGCCGAAGCATCTTATGTGAAAATTCATATGCACTATTTTTACTTGGGTGCCCCTGTACCCCACATAGTTTGGTAAATCTATGCATATAGGGCATCAAACTGTTCAGTAGACCCCTGGCGTTCATATTTAGAATGTTTTATGTTGATACGGTACAAAATGTGGGGGTACATAATGGGGTAAAATGCAAGCTTTGTGACAATTTTCAGAAATGTCAAAAAAATCGTTCTGTTTAGCATAGCTTTGTAGTTTGGTAGTTTGCAGTAGAAAGATGTATTTACCCATTTTTGTTTTGTCAGATTGTGTACTTTCGGAAAATGTATAGTTTTCTAGGGTCTCCTTACTGTTAGGGGGTCTTATGCCGCATAATGCACATGCCGGTAGCTTATATTGCAGTGTATACACTTTGTATGCACTAACTTCCTTTTGGGGTCTCTAAATGCCAGATACATCGGTGATCCTATGCACAATGGGCATCAAACTGTTCAGCGGACCCTTGGTTTTCATATTTAGGGTGTGTTTTCTTGGTACCTAATGTTATGTGGGAGATATGGTGCTGGAAAGTGAAGATTTGATGTGATTTTCAGGTATTTCACCAAAACTAGCAATTTTGGGAAAGCACTGCGACTCTGTAGTTTGGAGTAGAAAGACATGGGTACCAATTTTGAATTCGCCCGAATGTGTACTTTCCAAAAATATATGCTTTTGGGGGGTCAATGTATTTTTGTGTGTTTTTACCCCACAGAAAATGCAGTAAACGTGTTGAATTTTCAGTAGCTAAAGAGACCTCTGGGGCAATCTCTATGCACTAACTTCCTTATGGGGTCTCTAAATGCCAGATACAGTGCTGATCCTATGCACAATGGGCATCAAACTGTTCAGCGGACCCTTGGCTTTCATATTTAGGGTGTGTTTTCTTGGTACATAATGTTATGTGGGAGATAAGGTGCTTGAAAGTGGAAGATTTGATGTGTTTTTCAGGTATTTCGCCAAAACTAGCAATTTTGGGAAAGCACTACGACTCTGTAGTTTGGAGTAGAAAGACATGGGTACCAATTTTGAATTCGCCCGAATGTGTACTTTCCAAAAATATATGGTTTTGGGGGGGTCAATGTATTTTTTTGTGTTTTTACCCCACAGAAAATGCAGTAAACGTGTTGAATTTTCAATAGCTAAAGAGACCTCTGGGGCAATCTCTATGCACTGACGTCCTTATGGGGTCTCTAAATGCCAGATACAGTGCTGATCCTATTCACAATGGGCATCAAACTGTTCAGCGGACCCTAGGCTTTCATATTTAGGGTGTGTTTTCTTGGTACCTAATGTTATGTGGGAGATAAGGTGCTTGAAAGTGGAAGATTTGATGTGTTTTTCAGGTATTTCACCAAAACTAGCAATTTTGGGAAAGCACTGCGACTCTGTAGTTTGGAGTAGAAAGACATGGGTACCAATTTTGAATTCGCCCGAATGTGTACTTTCCAAAAATATATGGTTTTGGGGGGTCAATGTATTTTTTTGTGTTTTTACCCCACAGAAAATGCAGTAAACGTGTTGAATTTTCAGTAGCTAAAGAGACCTCTCGGGCAATCTCTATGCACTGACGTCCTTATGGGGTCTCTAAATGCCAGATACAGTGCTGATCCTATGCACAATGGGCATCAAACTGTTCAGCGGACCCTTGGCTTTCATATTTAGGGTGTGTTTTCTTGGTACCTAATGTTATGTGGGAGATATGGTGCTTGAAAGTGGAAGATTTGATGTGATTTTCAGGTATTTCACCACAACTAGCAATTTTGGGAAAGCACTGCGACTCTGTAGTTTGGAGTAGAAAGACATGGGTACCAATTTTGAATTCGCCCGAATGTGTACTTTCCAAAAATATATGGTTTTGGGGGGTCAATGTATTTTTTTGTGTTTTTACCCCACAGAAAATGCAGTAGACGTGTTGAATTTTCAGTAGCTAAAGAGACCTCTGGGGCAATCTCTATGCACTGACGTCCTTATGGGGTCTCTAAATGCCAGATACAGTGCTGATCCTATGCACAATGGGCATCAAACTGTTCAGCGGACCCTAGGCTTTCATATTTCGGGTGTGTTTTCTTGGTAGCTAATGTTATGTGGGAGATAAGGTGCTTGAAAGTGGAAGATTTGATGTGTTTTTCAGGTATTTCACCAAAACTAGCAATTTTGGGAAAGCACTGCGACTCTGTAGTTTGGAGTAGAAAGACATGGGTACCAATTTTGAATTCGCCCGAATGTGTACTTTCCAAAAATATATGGTTTTGGGGGGTCAATGTATTTTTTTTGTGTTTTTACCCCACAGAAAATGCAGTAAACGTGTTGAATTTTCAGTAGCTAAAGAGACCTCTGGGGCAATCTCTATGCACTGACGTCCTTATGGGGTCTCTAAATGCCAGATACAGTGCTGATCCTATTCACAATGGGCATCAAACTGTTCAGCGGATCCTTGGCTTTCATATTTAGGGTGTGTTTTCATGGTACCTAATGTTATGTGGGAGATATGGTGCTTGAAACTGGAAGATTTGATGTGATTTTTAGGTATTTCATCAAAACTGGCAATTTTGGGAAAGCACTACGACTCTGTAGTTTGGAGTAGAAAGACATGGGTACCAATTTTGAATTCGCCCGAATGTGTACTTTCCAAAAATATATGGTTTTGGGGGGTCAATGTATTTTTTTGGGTTTTTACCCCACAGAAAATGCAGTAAACGTATTGAATTTTCAGTAGCTAAAGAGATCTCCTGGGCAATTTGTATGCACTAACTTCCTTATGGGGTCTCTAAATGCCAGATACATTGGTGTTCCTATGCACAATGGGCATCAAACTGTTCAGCGGACCCTTGGCTTTCATATTTAGGGTGTGTTCTTTTGGTACCTAATGTTATGTGGGAGATAAGGTGCTTGAAAGTGGAAGATTTGATGTGATTTTTAGGTATTTCATCAAAACTGGCAATTTTGGGAAAGAATTGCGACTCAGTAGTTTGGAGTAGAAAGACATGGGTACCAATTTTGAATTCGTCCGAATGTGTACTTTCCAAAAATATATGATTTTGGGGGGTCAATGTATTTTTTTGTGTTTTTACCCCACAGAAAATGCAGTAAATGTGTTGAATTTTCAGTAGCTAAAGAGATCTCCTGGGCAATTTGTATGTACTAACTTCCTTTTGGGGTCTCTAAATTCCAGATACATCGGTGATCCTATGCACAATGGGCATCAAACTGTTCAGTGGACCCCTGGCTTTCATATTTAGGGTGTGTTTTCTTCGTACCTAATGTTATGTGGGAGATAAGGTGCTTGAAAATGGAAGATTTGAGGTGATTTTTTAGAATTTTCATAATTTTTTATAGAAAATGCTAAATTCAGTAAAGCATTGCCGTTTGGTACTTAGGAGTTGGAAGACATAGTTACCCATTTCGGATTCGTCAGAATGTGTAGTTTTCAAAAATGTATGGTTTCCTGGGGTAAACCTAATGTTCCAGGATTTTTGGCTTTGGAATGTAAAGTATGCCGTATTCTGCTGTAATGCTTTGAAAATTTAGTAATTTACTGCTGGGAGTTTTTGATCTATAGAAGTCAGAAATCTCAATAAAACTATACATATCAGGTATTGGCACGTTCGGGAGACATGAGGCTTTCCAAATCAGTTGAATTTTTGTCCATAAAATAAAATGTGTTTCTGGTAGAAATCCTTATATCATGAAAAATAGCATTTTTTCTTTTTTTTTTTGTATTTCAAGCTCTAAATCTTGTTCCAGAAGTGGAAATACACAAAAACTCAGGTAGATTTGGAAAGCTCAGGTTCTCCTGAAAAAAACAATATATAGTTTGCCTACCTAAACTTAACCCTGCCCCCAGTAAAAGCCCCTACATTGAGAGAGCACAGAATGTTCACAAAACGTCTGGCACTGGGGGGAACTGAAATGACGAATTCGGCTGGCACTTAAAGGGTTAACTACATGCGTCAATTATACAGTGTAATACTTCTAGTCCTTGTACCTAAAAGCACCTTTGAATCACCATTAAATCATTACTGTTTTGTTATATTTTTCATCCACTGGAGAGCAGACAGTAAATTAACATGTTCCCCATTGTTTTTAATTGTGTTTAATTACACAGGAACATAGACAGGTGATGAAGGACACGTGGCTACAGTATGGCTACATTTACTTATAGATTTTATTGGGGCTATACAATAAAAGACACAGTGGGGCCTACAGTATTTATTATTTTGTGTAAAATTAAACTCCCCGAAAAAACGGTGTAAAAATTGTGTAAAATAAATGGAGAAGTTTGTCGTCTGAATGCGAGATTTTACACCGGCAGTTTCAGTAAGTTCTGGAGGAAGAAAAAATGCGTAAACTATTACACCGATTGTTATATGGTGAAGCCTGGCAATATGTAGTGAATTTTGACACCGTTTTTTTGCACAGCATAATAAATCTGCCCCTAAGTATGCACAGGAGCAGTAATCCAGAGGAACCAATCAACAGGCAGATATTTCTTGTCACCAGGTTTCCACTTTCACTTGCTTGGGTCCTATTGTCATATATACCACCAGCTAGCATTTTTAGTTATGCAAACAATTTCTGACTTCATTTTGATCTAGACAACAAACTATATGTATCAACATTAATACTTATAGTAGATTTTAGTATCACAATAGCCTTGGACACTATGCTTGTTCAACAAATCATCCAAGCCTCTTAAAGGCATTAACAGAATCTGCCATCACAACATCACTTGGAAGGGCATTCCACAACCTCACTGCCCTCACCGTGAAAACCCACCTACGCTGTTTCAAATGAAAGTTTCGTTCCTCTAATCTAAAGGGGTGGCCTCTGGTGTGCTGATCCTTTTTATAGAAAAAAAGAACATCCCCTATCTGTCTAAAATCCCCTCTAATGTACTTATACAGAGTAATCATGTCCCCACACAAGCACTATTTTTCCAGGGAAAACCCCAACAGTTACAGTCTAACATGATAATTTAAATCTTCCATCCCCTTTACCAGTTTAGTTGCACGTCTTTGCACTCTCTCCAGCTCATTAATATCCTTCTTAAAGACTGGAGCCCCAAACCGCATACTCAATGTGAGGCCTTAACAGAGACCTATAAAGAGGCAAAATGATGTTTTCATCCCTTGAGTCAATGCCATTTTTTTGTGCAAGACAGCACTTTATTTGCTTTAGTAGCTACTTAATGACATTGCCTGGAATTAGACAATGTGTTATTTACATGAATCCCCAGATCTTTCTCAATTAAGGATTCCCCAACACACTACCATTTAGTGAATTACTCTCATTTATATTATTTCTACCAAAATACATAACTTTGCACCATCCCACAATGAACCTCATTTTCCTGCCCAGTTTTACAACTTTGTTACCTGCATTATGTCCTGTTGATCACTTGCAGTGCAGCAGTAAAGGGTAACTGAAGTTTATCAGAGCACAAGTCAGGGTGGTTCTAGTGACTGAGAAGTTGAGGGAAACGATACCTGTTGTTATTTATAAGTAATAGAAACACAGAATTGAATACAAATGATACAACCTAACAGAAAGGCATGATTGTTGCCAATAAGCAGTGGCATTAAAATTGTGGCCACATAAATCTGAGAAAGCATGGCGTACTACATGAAACATGTAGAGGATCTTGGAAGTTTCCAGAATTTTCAAGACTTTATTCAATGCTTGTATGAATCTCTGTTTGTGAGTATTCCATTTGGGTTTCTATTTATTGCTTATTACAACTTTATTACACTATTTTGGTGGACTTTGTTTTCAGTAGGTATCCACATAGGATAGAAGGTCCCTGATAAAAGACTGATGTTTGACCTGGATTTAGCCAGAGTGTGATATTAAGATCACCTACACCTACTTGCACTTGCATGGAAGAGATTTGTAAGGGAATAAAGCAATAATATTGACACTTTTGCCATTTAATTTACTTGTTTGAAGGTATTGGCTTTCCTAGGGTGGGTCTAGTGTCTGAGAAGTTGGGGGAAACTATACCTGTTGTTACTTATAAGTAATAGAAACACAACATTGAATACAAAGGATACACCCTAACACAAAGGCATGACTATGGCCGAGAAGCAGTGGCACTTAAATTGTGGACAACTTTAGACAGTCAGTAACAGACTATTACGAGCCCCAAAGTGTGTTTTTTTTCTAGAGGAAAGAGACTATTTTCCATTTGAGTAAGACCAGTCAGTGTTATCCTTATCTACAGTCCTAGCCCTCATAGACATTCTCCCCAGCAAGTTAATGCAAGAGGAAAAAAAATCAATGAGACTGCACTGTATAAACTGCATTAATTGACAGTAATCTTCCGGACTGATGTTTTTCTATACAAAATATTAAAGGAAGAGATAATGAAATGTGAGACACCTAATTATTTTGCAATTTCCAAAGGTCAGATAATTGAAATTAAATACACATACTATTGGAAAGCACAGCAAAAGCAAACAAAACATAATAAAAATCAATGTGTCATTGAGTTGATTTTATTGAAATTAATCAGCAGAAAGATCCCTCTGAAACTTGCATGTGTGTGCTTTTCCTAATGAATAGGACAGAACTGATCATGTATAACCATGATGGTTAATGATAATTTTTCTTCCTTTAGTTTATGAATGTAATGACAAATGCAATGTCAAACTACTTGGAAAAAATCCAAATCATTTTTTTTTCAGACTATAACAGCATAAATATGCAAAGCAAGTACAATCTCTGAGCTTATACAAATGCTGAAATTCATAATTTTCAGCACCTATTTAAAATTCTGTTTCTGCTATACATATATAAGGAGAAATTCACTCATAGTCTAAACATGTCCTTTGTTTCTGTTCAGGTTATGTACACACAAAGTGCAACATATAATGATGTATTTCCCTTTCTGTAAATGTGACTTAAAGCCTGATTTAAAGGCATAAAATGCAGTGTTATTTGCATTTATTTACGTGGCCCTGTGTCTTTTTCCAAAAGGTGTGGATCTTTGTGATCTTGTTATAGAAAGAACCGCATCTCTCTATGAATGCAGCCCTACATTTGTCAGTGCTGTATCTAGAGTAGGGATGTGGTTCTTCTGCCACACAGTTCTAAGCCTGTACCACAAATTCCAAGACATAATTTTTGCATGTATGGGTCCTAAGAGGTGCAATTTCTGTGCCCCATATCGCTCATTTACTTGCACCCATGGGATTCATAATTTACTGTTTTTAACCCAGGAAGACTTGCTTTTATTTTTATTCTATTAAATAGAATTTTATTCTATTAAATAGAATATGCGTGTATTTTATATATACATTGTAACTTGTGTATTTAAGGATGTTGAGTAATTTACATATTAGATACAATCAGGTTACAACAGATGCAAGCTTCAAACACATCCTATCTAGCACACAGTTGCTAAGTCTCCTCCCCTTTGACCAAGTGTGGTTGGAAATTCAATCCCCTTTTGTCTCCAACTGCAATTCCCAACTTCCATTGTCCAAACTGCCTCAGGAATCCATGGCCAACTCCCTAAAGTTAACTTAATGGTCATTGACCAATCAGAACTTGCCACATCAACTATGACCAATCTCTAGGTTAATAGCATGGGTTAAGTTTTAGTAGTGTGTTCCTGGAGTTCCTGGAGGGAGGACATATATGCCTGACTCAATGGAAGGATGAGTATAAGGGAGGCAGTGGGATTCTATGTAACATTTACACCTTTATAATTATCTTTCTAAATGGCAGTTATATACTGTACTTGTATTTTGTATGTTTGTTATTTCTGTAGATATGTGTCAATAGCTCTTGTTAATAAATGTATATTTTTGATTGAACTCTTTTATTAAAGAACCTTTATAACCAGGAATATTCATGTACATGTGTATATAAGAATAAATATACATATTTACATAAATATATCCTTGGGCAACAACTGTGTTAATGTTTTATCTACATATAAAATGTAGAATTTAGAATTGTTGCAGGAAATATAAAACAATATCATTCACCCCCATATGTAATGAAAGGCCCTACGTTTGCCAAGTTGCGGTAACCCATAGCAACCAATTAGTTGTTTGCTAATTTGACCAGTCTCTCTATCTCAGGTGAAGGTCCACTGAGTCTGGGAGCAGAACTAGGCCCCAGAAAAGCCTTATTGCTCCAGAGTGTTACCACCCACTCTGGTGAAATGTGGGACAGGGCTCCGTGAACGAGGAATAGAAAAAATAGCAGAAATTGTAAGAGCACTCTCTAGGAGAGTGAGATAGTGAGACATAGCAAGCAAGGGCAGGACTGAAATATCTATCCAGACTGTTTCCAAAGGGGTACCAAGCTGACAGGTGCATTTACCCTGCCCAGACTCCCAAAGGAGGTGGGATAAACTGGTGTGCATCCTCCCTTGTTTGTCCTCAGAGAGTACTATCATTTAACATCTATATCTGCATTGTGAGTATAACCCTGCATCATCATTTGTCTTTGACAATAAACTGTACTATAGTTCAACTGCAAGAACCTTCTGGTGTCCATCTTTACTAAATCTACACTACAAAGCTACAGTGAGTTTCACTTAACCTTTGCTCTGCATGGTCTCTTTCACCTAGCGAAGGCCCATCCTGTCTAAGAGAGTCGCAAGTAGCTCATGCCCTAATCCCAACACTAGCCTGGGTTTTGTCTGCATATAGCCAAACAAGTGTTACATTTATGCAAGTAAATATACAAGTAAATATATGCAAGTAAATATACAGTGACTTAAATGTCATGCCTTACCGGCTTTTAACTTGATATGCACAATTCAGTGCACAGTTCATGTGAGAGATCTGCATTTAACTTCTAAAGCTATTAAAAAAAATTGAGTACCACAGCTTGTGGTACCAGGACTACTACTTCTTATTGTATAGGCTCTATAAAATATGGAGTATATTCCCTATAAGTAATAAAGGGCACTACTTTTGCCTAGGAGCAGTAACCCATAGCATACCATAGGATTTTTGCCAGTACTGTAAATGCTATCTGCTGATTGGTTACTATGGCTTACTACCTCTGGGCAAACGTAGTGCCTTTTATTACATAACCCCCTAAGTCTGAAGCTAAAGAGCTCAGTTGGAGATTCTCACATAAAAGACATTTTATTTATTAAATGGGTGGGAATGAGAAGAGAAATGGCAGAAGAGGTTCAGCATAGGTGACGTGAAGATTTTACACCTTGGGTATTGTAATAACAAATAAGTTAAAATCGACGTAGCAGGAATGGTAGCAATAGTCTAAGTAACAGGCTACATACACATTCTGCTGTCACTACACATTGATTATACAAATACTGATTTATATAATACAAAACAAATTGAAATGTAGAATGAACTGTTCACAAATGTATTCATTAATTTCCCTGTTCACTTCTTGCTTTATTCCCACATTTAGAATGCACAGCTGAAGAATTAACCTATCGGTAGCTGGAGAACATTTTTATTAAAATAAATGAATACTTTAGGCTAGAAAAACCTTTGATCATTGCCATGTTAACAAATTGAATAACAATGAAATATTTGAACATGTTCCTCTACTGGGATTGTGCAGGAAGTCAGGACAATCACATACACAAATATAAAGAAAAAGAAACAACAAAAACAACAAGGTTTATCAATTTATTCATTGTTTTAAAATAAAGCTAAATGGGATTTTACTGTCTAGAGTCATAAAGTATTTTCTAGTGCATTCTTATTATTTTTAGACAGGAAGTCTACCATAGAATTTGCTTTTGCCAATTTCCTTTATTTTGCTACATGACAATTGCTTTGTATAGCTGCAAGCGCTGAAATGAATCTGCTACTCATACTCATTAAAGTCACCCTTCCTGTTCGAGAGAGAGAAAGGTGTTCTAAAAGTTTTCCATCATAATGACATTTGGACAGACAAAGCCAGTGTTCTATCTCCGATTTCATTAAATTAGCAAGCTCACTTTGCCCTTATTTCTTATTGTGTTCTTCAAAGGGATAAAACAAAATGAGAAAGTAGTAAGTGGCAAAACAAAAATGACATTCATTTTCCTGATCTGTCGCTTAAACTAAATTTGTTGTGTTTTAAAATCACATGTATCTGAGCATGAATATAAGATCAAACGATGAAATTCTCCTCATTTTCAATCTAGTTTCTTTGAAAACTAAGTGCTCTGACAGTTTTTCAAAGATACAGGCAGATATGTCAGCAGGAATCTCAACAATTTGCATTGTTAGTTTAAACAGAGTGTGATGGCAATAGCAAGGTGCCTGCAAGTTCTGATATGATTCCTGTTGTTAAAACAAATTGTTCAAGGATTTTGGGTATTTTTGAAAGAAGAATGAGCTTTCAAGACGAACGTTTAAGTAAAAACTAGTCATATTGTGCATCTATCAAACATCTGAATCTAAGAGCCACAAAGATTATGCCATCAAGGAACAAAACAGGCTTGTAAAGCAATACATTAGCCCTCTCTTAGACAGAGAACAATAAAGTGCCAAAATAACAAAAGCATACAGATGCAATTACATTTAAACTACCTAAAATCAACTCGGTATCAACCAATTTATATTCAGCTTTGGTCTCACAAAAGCAAACAAAACTGCGCGTTGCCCTGCATTTAATGATCACACTTAATTTTAATGATATTAAAAATTCACAAAGAAAACATATCCACAAACTGCTGAAATTACAAACAGGCTTTCTAAAATATTTGCAATCTAAGAAGATGATTTCTTACACATATATAAAATATACCATTATATACCTGCCATGCTCTTCTAGCACATGTATTATGGAAAAGATTAGTGGATTAGTTTATGTATTATTACATTTCTGAACATGTGTTTTAAATTAGCATCCAGATTAAAGAAAGTCAAAACTAAATAAGGAAATTGAATGATAATGGGGGAAAACAGAACAGACTGGCTTTATAAGACTTGAATGAAAAGCAGAAATAAAGCAGCAGGTACTTGCGTGGCAACAGGCATCCGTCATTTTGATAAATGTGGAGTTTTGTATTTTACATAAAGAAATTTTTACTGATTATACCTAAATTATGTATTAAATACTTAATCTGTTTCAGTTAATTGAATTTGTAGCATACACTTGTAATGTGTTATTTTGAATTTGCTATGAGTCACTTGACTGTCATTTGTACTGTGGCAGAATTAAGTCTTTGGGGAGGCCACTACTATCTTTGCTGTAATAATATGCCATGGAAAGGTATGGAACTTAAATATATACTCTTCACTGTAGGTTGACACTAGAACTTCTATGACTGGTAACATATATATTTGATGAAAGCAATGATAAGGAATGTATGATTAATGCAAGGCAGTATTCACACTTACTATATAATGAGATACCTTTTCATTGCAGATTTTTTTTCCACAGCCTGCCAAGCTCAGGGTAGATGTATTATTTAGTAAATAATGTACCCCCTATTGTAAAATATAGGGATATTATAAGTCACCAAGTAGTTTCATGACCATATACAGTAAAAGCAAAAGGCTGGATATTCATGGCTTTTTGTGTATTATGTATTTATGTATGTATGTATGTATATTTTTATCTATAAAGCACTACTTAGGTATGTAGTGCTGTACTATAGAAATATGAGGATAACTGAGCTCCTGTAAATCTGTACATTCTGATTCAGCAAAGAATGCATTTAAACAGGCACAGTTTAAACAACTATTACGACTAGCAAGTCTGTCCCATTTTGCTTTGGCAGAAACTCCTGAAAAATTTGCTAAACACAGCTTAAATATTACTTTTTTGATGCAACCGCAACTTATTTGATGCAACTTTTTCCTCACTCTGAGAAATTTTGTTAAGCTAATTTTTCCAGGAGTTTCACGTAAGTAAATTCCCCAATGGTAAAATGTGAAATTTTGCTGCGAATCCATGCCTGGCGAAAAAATTCACTCATTACTAATTAAGACTTAAACAACAATGCAATTTTCAGGTTTTAATATGTGTTGTTAATTACTATCCCGCTTTAAATGTCATGTGGGGATCATATGACAATCTTTTGGTAATTTTTTATTTTATCTCCAAACTCTGAAAATGTACCCATGTTAATCCTTCAATTTTTTTTGTTTAATTGAGCTTGAATACAATTTTTTTTTTATACTTGTACACAAGGAAAGGAGGAATCACTGCACCGATATATTAGGTATCCCTTAGTGAATTCAACTGGTACATTTTTCCCTGGGTTTATGCACAGTGCATCACCAGGACTGAACTGCCGGCCATGCAGGACCTATACAGACAGCGCTGTAGGAGGAAGATGCAGCGTATCCTCTCTGACCCCAGCCACCCCAGCCAGAGTCTTTTCACGCTCCTACCATCAGGCAGGCGGTACAGGAGCATCCAGACCTGCACCAGCAGATACAGAGACAGTTTCTACCCACAAGCCATCAGGCTTCTGAACTGCTGACATTCTGCACACACCAACACACACTCCCCATAACTACTGGACTCTTCCCAGTGTCACTTTAACCAAAGCCACTTTAAATCCTCACTGCACAATTTCAAATATTTCATTGCAATACTTGTACCTTTATTGCACACTTTTATTATATTTAATATTTGTATTTTTTAAGTAAAGTTGGGAGGAACACGGGTCAAAAATATTCCATTACAGTAATGATGCTTCATTGTTATTTGTATATGACAATAAAACTTGAAACTTTAAGGACTGATCCAGGGAAAAAAACTAACACAGTGCCATTTTACTTACCTTTCCCAGGTGTCTCTATTGATGCATGTGCAAATCTGAAGACGGACAACTGAGAAAGGTAAGTAAAATGGTGTTGCCCTGCAATTGGATTCACTGGGGAGTGCCTAACATATTTATCTATTATACTAACACCCCATCCCTGTAGAGTTCATATAAATATAAAATCGGCTTTATAATCATGTCACAGATTTGCCTGGAAAGAGCAATCATTTGCCATGCAAATAAAGTGTACTCAAGAAAACAATAAAATACTAAAAATATTGCTAAGATGTAGTGTTATTTTAGCTGCAGAGTTGATTTTACCTAAATAAAACAAAACCTTAGACATCTGCATGATAATTCAAGTTTTGCAGTTTGAAGCCTTGGTGTCTTCTGTCCTCAATGTTTGCAAGGTCACAACCAAAAACCTGTGGTTGTATTCACTGTGTTGTGTTAAAATACCTCAGTGGATTAAGTGATTTACTTTCCTCATAAACAATTTTTGCCCATACCTAAAAGAGCATCAGAAAGGGAACCCAGGACTCCCTTTGGGGAGAGACGTAACTAGAGCACACATTAAATATGTAAAAGCACATTAGGGATGATTAAAGATTTATTCAGTGTCACTGATCTTGCCTAGGATAACTGCAGGTCAGGACAGCTTCTTAATGACTTTGTTTATTGTTTTACTTCAATATTACTTTTCTAATGAGCAATTGAAAATAGACTTAAGGGATCAAAACATTTTTGACACAGAAGAATAAATACTATCATAATAGTGAATGAAATTCTTTTTGGTTGGTGTGTTATCCAGTTTAGTACTGAATAGTGATGAGCAAATCTGTTCAGTTTCGCCGAAAAATTTGCGAATCTTTCAAAAGATCCGCGAAACGGCAAAAAGTTAGCCAAACAGCGAAAATGTTGTGCGGCAAAAAAAAATTGACGCCCGCGGCTATTATTTTGTTGTGCAGCTATTATTTTGTCGCCCGCGGCTATTATTTTGTCGCCCGTGGCTATTATTTTGTTGCCCGCGGCTATTCTTTTTTGACGCCGGCGACAATTTTTGGATGTGCCGCAAATCCATGCCTGGCGAAACATTTCGCCCATCACTAGTACTGAACAATATAGCCTACTTTATTGTTGCTTAATTTAAAAAGCACAAAAAACTCAGCAAACTATAGCTGGTAGATTACATTAAAAAATAATTTGTTTTCTTTTCTATGTAAATAAAGGCTTAATCTATTTTTGGGGTAGGGTGGTTGTCTTGTATTCATGTGATGCAGAAGCATACAATAAAAAGTTTTAGTGCTGGAATTTATAATTGGCTATCATCCATTTATGAAAATGCCATAGAATATATAATTTGAGAAGGGAGTAGATGACAATGATCATTTTAATGTTTTAAGCTGTAACATTGGGGCCCAGGTGGTTCTGTTTATGCCAAAGCCTGTTTAGACAATGAGGCATATCTATATTTAAAAAGTTGTGCAATTATTTTATGCAAATATCTAGCCTAGGGTAAAATTGGATCATAAAAAAGGTGTTAATTTGAGAAAAGCCACAATAAAGCCAATGCTAAGTGTCGCCACATTCTACACACACTTTGACTTTTACACCCATTGACTTTAATATGTTATGAGAATCCTAGAGTGGAAAAAAATAATGCTGTAAATTTAGGACTAACTTACAGGCCCACGTTTTAAATTGAAATGTGAACAAAAGGTGTCAAGTCTAGCGCACCAATGCAAACACCATGAAAAAAAGCATTACTGTGGTATTCACTAGGTGCAAATTAGTTGCTTATGTAGGGCACTGTGTGCTAAGGGAACCCTGAAAGTAACACCTCCTCAAGTCACGGCTTGCTTCCAGCGCTCACTTGTATCCATATGTCCTGTACTTTGTACAAACAAAATTGCACACAAATGTTCAAAGTACAGTAGCCTGAGCTGGGGTTATGGCCAAGAAGCAAGGAGAGGGCATAAACACAAGAACCTTTGTGAATATCATTTAAGCATCTACAGTCAATTTTGCCCCTTGCAACTGTGTTTTGCTAATGAGCTCCTTCTTGCATGACATAAATGTAAGCACAATGTCAAAAGAGCTTTCTAAATATGACATTTATGTCATACCAACAGTTATTCAGTTTTCTCTAATATTTTATTGCCATCTTAAAAGGTAAAAGGTAAAATTTTGTACCCCCAAAATGCATGTGAATAACTGGCCAGACATGTTTGATATGCAGGTATCTATACGGCAGTTTTATGTGAGTGCAGCAAAGTGAAATTGTCATGTAGTTACCAGAGCAGCCAAAGACATAGCCTTTTAAGAATATGTAGTATTGTCTGTATTGTGTGCATACGCTTAAGGGATTTTTAGGGTTTTAGGGGCTATCCCTCTGAGATTACTGGTATCAAAAAACAGCTCAAAGCTGGAAAAGACACCAAACCAGCAAACAAAACAGACTGGATAACTTGTCTATTTGATTGCTTTCTTCATAACAGCCCCCTATATAAAAAGTATAACACCCCACCATAATGGAAATAATGACAATGATCCATTGTACAGTAAATACCTTTCCCTGTAAATTAATGTTGTTTTTAATGTATCTATTAATTTAAAAGTTTTGAAAATATATTTTGTTTTCTTAACTGTTAACATTGCTAGATGCTTTGTATCGCCCTTTAAGAAACTAAAATGTTTTAACAGCAGTAGGTCAAGAAGAAAAGTTGAATTATTATATCAGTTTTCATGGAATATATTAATGTTACTCTTCAATTTCATTTAATTAGAATTCTCTCTTTGATAAAGAAGGTCACAGTTCAAAAAGGCCTTCAGTGCACGCTGTGAGATGTCTTTACTGTGATAAGCAATTTAGGTAATTAATGAAAAAAATGAAAATGCAAACACTGTCACTATGTATAAATTAAAGCAAAGAGGCATGCATGCTCATATTATTTCATGTAATCAAATATTTGACTTCATATCCCATTATGTCAAATCAGGCTCTTCAGTTGTTGATAGATACAACTGCAAAGGACTAGCTGCAATGCAGTACATTAATTTAGTTTTAATAATAGATGTTGTACAAATATCATGTAGATTTTAAATAATAAGTGCAACAATTTACCGTATTTTACCAACTTTTTCAACCACGGTAAAAGTATACTCATGTCTAGACAGTTAACGAATCTATCGGGAAACCCATTGGGCTAGTGCCACAGTGGACTGCAGATAAATGCAGGCTGAGAATCTGCCCCTACACTTATGCAGTTTCATGCCGAATTCTACTTAGTGTGGCTGTACCTGGGCCAACACAATGGCTCTGGGTGCAGCCACAACTATCAGATTTTTCAAGCATAGGTGCGGATTCTCGGCCTGCATTTATCTGCAGACTTAGGGGCAGGGGCAAACTTATCAAAATGTTAGCTTAGAGCTTAATACATAAAAACTCACCCATGTTCTATTCATTGCTGTGGGGAATATGCTTTTAGAAGCATATTTAGCAAATGGGGATTTTTAACTTTCACCCATTGATAAATATGTTTTTAAAGATCCCATAGGAATGACTATAATGTGGGTGAGTTTTTATGTATCAAGCTCTGAACTCACATTTTGATAAATCTGCCCCTTTGAATCCCCCAGTGTAGCACACGCCTTAGTCAAAACCTTTTCACAAATACCATTTTTATTCTTTTGACAAAAATATTTATTATCTGATTTATTTTTCTCATTTAAAGTTAGCATAAAGCAAAATAGTTGGCTAAAAATTGTGGGGTTTTCCCTAATTTTTTTTTTAGTAAACTGTATATTAAATAATTGTGTTCTATGTTACAGAAAGATCCATTATCTAAAAATAATTGGGTATCTATCATAACCAACAGGTCCAGACTGGAATTCCCTGGCATTTTTAACTACACAGAGACCCAAACAGCCCCACCACCAATCAACTAAATAATGTTTATCTATTGGCATCTTACAGCTGCCTCTCTGTTAATTTTCAGACTCCACAGGCCCAATGACCAATGACAAGAAAAAGAATAAAAAATTGTCTCACATTAGATGAAGCCTTTCTATAATCTGAACCTTCTGCTGTGCAGTAAACCATCTTCTATGCCACAATCAATACAATTAAGAAACCATAAAATTATAAATGTGAACATGGACACAAATGAAATATGAAGTGATGCACATGGAAATATATTAAAGGCCCATAGTTAAACACACAGCTCTGAGGTCATTTCTGAACCCCTAAGGGTATTTATATGATGCATTTATATAATGTGTTCAAGCATAATTTCAAATACTTTGCTTGCTTAATGAACGCTTAATAAACCCATGTTGCATTTATTGTACATTTAGTATTTCTGCACTTACCCGGAGAAAAAAACAACTATTAAAAATTAAAAAAATATGAAGGTACTGTATGATTTTTTAACTTGAAAAAGAACTCAGCACGGATGATGTTTGAAAGCGTTCACAGCCAATATCTCAGTAGTCTATCCAAATTAAAACCCTTGAAGGAAAAACAGAGAGCACAACAATATTGTTGGAAAATATTTTACCCAGTGGTCCTTTAACTTTCACAGTAATAAAGTACCAGTTTAAGAACATCAGAGCTTTTGTTTCCTCAGAGGAACTATGAAGAAGCCTCAAGTAAATGGAAAAAAGTCACATAAAAGGATTGAAGAGGATACCTAAAATGTTTGTGTGAAATAAGCTATTATAACCCTATATCCTGCTACTGTGTCAATAAGGTATAGCACTAGATGAAATATGCAGCAAGAAAACTGTAAACTGAACATTCTCCAGAAACTAATGGTATTATCCTAAAAAAAGATGTTGCACCCAGCTATTGTTCAGCATAACTCAATAAAAATCTACTATTCAGATACACAGTATATAGAAACACAAGATTTTCTAATGAAAATTTGCTAAATGGTAAATGTTTGCGAAACCCATTGAAGTTAATGGGCATTTTTTCAGAGCAACTTTTTCCAAGCCATGCAAGTTTTTTTTTTTTTTTCTTTTTACAATACATTGGAGTCTATTGGGGGAATTAAATATAGGTTGTTAACAGGAAAAATGTTGACAACGTGAATAAATATTACGTTGCAGGCAATTTTGCTTTTGAGCGAATGTAATAGGCTGCCCAGATGCAAGAATGGAGGCAGGGGAGCTTTGACTGGGTTAGGCAGGCTTAGAAAGGAAAGGGTTAACTGGTAGAGTGAGGGAGGTGGGGGAGGAATCAGTGAGCAAGGAAGGAGCAGGAGCTTGGTCAGAAGCCTCACTTTCTCTCCAGCAGCAGAGGGAGCAGCATCTCACCCACCTGCCCAGGAGTCTAAAGAGCACTGAAATACCTCATGAATGCACTGAGGGACTGTGTAGTCAGCTGGGGCTCAATTCGCATGAAGAGTTAACTGGCTTAGCTATTGGGCGGGAAAGAAAATATTCCTTACTCACCCTCTCCCCTTTTGCCTGTCGGCTCTCTTCACAGTAGCATCTCACCCTGCAACACGGAGCAGCATCTCCCTCCCCCCCCCCTTCCCTGTTTAAGCGCATTTAGCTAGGGAACTATATGCCAGTAATTTCACTCAATTTACATGTTTTATGTTTTCTTTTCAGGCTCTGTTTATTCTGAAAAAAAAGTAAAAGATTTATATATTTGTATATATTTGGTCTGTCACAGCAAACGGTGGGTGAAAGTCCTTGGCCATTTAATCTCTGGTGGTGTTTGATGGTTTCCACATGCTCAGTGGCTGGCATTCGTTATAAAATGACTAAAAAGTTTGTTGTGATGTTTGGTGAAGTTTGAAATACATGGCAAGGACTATTTCGGATGTTGGATTCTTTAATAAAGCTTTGGCCGAACACGGTGTCAAGTTTTTCTTGTATCATGTGGGTACACTAGGGGATGAGGTTGGAAGGGAGGGAATAAGTCTCCGCAGTCAAGAGATACAATCCGTGGTTCATGGTAAGTATATAGTCACAGTTCAGTTGGCGGGAGAATGCTTGCCGGAGTGGGGAATGGGGGCAGTATTCCCCCCTATTCTGTAGAGTGGGTTGTTACCTCCCTGGTTATGGTCCCGGGAAGGTTTGAGTGAGGCTTACTCGCTTCTACTTGCCCATCCAAGTGCACCAGCACGAGCTTGGCTGGCTTGGTGGAGGGCCCGTTCACTTGGCGGAGTACTATGGACAAGCATTCCAGTTGAGTAATTATTTTGTAATAGTTCTTGCATTGTTGATTAACATTGTTAATAAAGCTGCAGCCTTTTCAATCCAACAGGTGCCTCATTGTTATTATTTATAACTAAAAAGAAAGGTCTAATAAATGGTGACAATGATGGTGGCCTTGGCACTGCCCAGGTCATATACCTTTTGCCTCATGTGATGGTAGGATAGAAATTGCAATTTTTTTAGCTTGCGCCAATGTGCAGTATATGTAATAAAAATCCATTCATTTCATGCTAAAAATTATGCCATCTTCAAGTACGTCTTAAACATTCACAAAAAAGCAAATAAAATGTGAATAGCAGTCTAATGGAAAATATTATTATATTAAAATATTACATTGCACAGTTTATTCTGTTTATGACTTTTATTGCATACCCCCATTAGTGCTTTTTTTTCTGCCCATCACTACCTGAAATCTAACATTAGAAAAAGTGATAAACTGACAAGACATAGAGACTGATTTATTATCTAGAATGATTTCCAGCAGTTTTATCCATTTTGCAATTTAACATGTTCCTAACTGTTGGGAACATTTTCCCGACAGGAAAGTTTTAATGAATTAACAGGTTTATCAAAAATGACATATGTATCAATTTGTCTGCATTGAGCAATTCAACACATTCACTGTCTATGACTATCAGAGAACAGCACTAACAGCTGTCTGGATCATTAATCCCTGATTTAAAAAAAAAATTAAAATTTCATATAAAATAAGAAACAGCTCTATTGTACCATCCCTTGAAATATGAAAACAGGTTTTTGGTATTAAGCATTACTTAAAGAAACACTGCCATGGGAAACGTTTTTGTGTTTTTTTTAAAAGCATCAATAAATAGTGCTGCTCTAGCAGATTTCTGCACTGAAATCCATTTTTAAAAAAAGCAAACTTTTTTTTATTTATTTTTGAATCTTAAAAGGTGCTAGTCATTTCCTTACTTTACTAGGTGGCCACAGGCATGTGACTTGAGCTCTTATAAACTTAAGTCATTCTTTACTGCTGTGCTGCACGTTGGCATAATATACTAAACAGCCTCCCAATAGTTTTGGGTGACCGGACATTTCTCCTAATTCCTAAATACATTACACAGTGAGGGCTCAGAATCAGGCACAGTGCGCTAAGATGGCTGCCTATATCCCAATATTACAACTAAAAAAAAAAAATACATTTGTTGGAGTGAATTATTTGCAATGGAAATGAAATGGAATGTACTTTACAAATAAAATGCGCACCATAAAATTATGACAGAATCCCTTTAATACCCGAAATGTCTCCCTCAGTTTTTTAAACTATTCCCTCTAAAGGTCCTATTAATGTTAGTTTTCTTGTACTGAATACAACAATGGGAAAATGTGGATTGTTAAATAAGGTATGCAGCAAAAGCAAATTTATATAATTGGTTTTTACAATAGATGTTATACTGACAATGCAGACCTTTGCTCATCATGGGTTCAATAATTAGACCTTGTGTTGGGCATTCATTTTTTTCTTTTAAAAAAAATTTACACCATTCATTAAAGGTACTTGTGTCCTAAGACATCCCTTGCACATGCATGTTTGCGCACCAGATGCCAATGTGCCCATAAGTCTGTTTAGATGAATCATGCACAAGTAAGGCAGTTGACATTTGGAATTTCTAAAAGGTAAAAAAAATTCTCCAAGGTCCCCACTGTGTTCAGCATTGAGAAGCTGGCTGGAAACCTGCCACCTGACAGTGCTTTCAGATAACGTTAGGAAAATATTTCAGCTCAGGGAGCATTTGTGTGCGCAATATTTTAGAACTGCATCTGTATTGTTATTTTATAGTATAGTTCTGATTATTTGTACAATGAATTTCTGGAAGTCTTCCCTGCAGTCTCTGTTTGCTTCATTCCAATTAGCACTAATACTCTGGTCCTACAGAAGCATTGTCAGGTTTGACAAACCAGCAATAATATCATTTCAACATAATGACAGATGAGCAAGTAAATAAAATATAAAAAAAAAGTTAAATATTTTTAAGAAATGTCAATTATAAATACCTTCATTTAATTGGATAACTTATAAATTAAACCTTTTTCCGGTAATTTTTAGTAAATAATGGAGACAGAATATGTCCTACCTAGTTACCAAAGTTTTTAGACTTTTTTTTTCTTACAAACGTATTCTAATTGTTATTACAAGTGACTTATCAAATCATAAAGAGGCTATATCCACCAACAAATGGACTAAAATCTCTACTTACCATTTCTCCCAGTCTCAGCTATTTAATGCTGCCATTTAGAATTCTGCTTTCTGATAAGCCAGTTGTCATGTACAGCAACTGCATGTGAAGGGGGCTTCCTCCATTAACCTTTGCCTAGGAAACTTAATGACAACTAGTAGTTCAGCAAATCGTCTTGAATGCAAGACATTACCACAAGGAGCCCAAGTAGAACCTTTGAATTGAGCAAATTATCCAACACATTTTCACACTCTGATCCCTGAGTTGAGTTAAATGACATGAATTCAGCCACAAAGTAACCTAATCCAGCCAGGAGTCTTCTGGCTAGAGTATTTTTGAGGGTTGAGCAAAGTGCATAAATATTGCACACGTGATGGATTGCAGCACAAATCATATGAATCTTGATTGACACATATGGATTGGCTAGATGATCTTCATCTGCAGACTTTTTAGTGATAATGTAAGTGGTAAAGTGTAATGTAACTATCTTTGAATAGGCCAAGCATGCAGATAGAAAAGATTCTTGAAACCAAAAGATATGCAGTTTCCAGTGTCGGACTGGGGTCCTACCAGAACACCTTAGGCCCATTATCCCCTTTTCTGTTCACTCACTTTCTTTAGTCTCTTAATTACTTCTTTTTATTATTATCTATCCTTTCCTCCATTTCTTCTCATATAAAATTGAGTAATGGCCATGGTATAGGCATACAAGGCAAATGGTTGGGTGAGCAGGAGGGCCCACCCAACCAGTTCAGTCTGACACAGAGTTTCCATATTAAAAAAAATAACTGCTGCTGTCTGTCATCTGTATAGTGAACGGTAGTGATGAGCGAATCTGTCTGTCGAAAAATTTGCGAAACGTCTATTTTTTTGTCGCCCACGTCTATTTTTTGTCACCACACTTTTTTGAGGCTCGACAAAAAAAAATTCTGTGTGAAAAATTTTTCCATGCCGAATTTTCGCATTAGTTTCGCGAAACAATTCGCCACTGGCAAAAGGTGGAAATTTACTGCGAATCAATGCCTGATGAAAAAAGTCGCTCATCACTAGTGAACGGTGTTCATTAAGATTTTTTTTTAATGAACTACTAGGTTAGCAAAAAGTCTTTACTAATCGTAAGTGATACACAAAGGCTGTCATTATTTTGTTATAATAGCAAGAATGAACATAAAGAAATTTTATAGAATGCACAGATTTGTTCATAAAACGCATGCCCAATACTTTTTTGTTATGTGCCCTGCAAATTTTAAGGGGCAGATTCATCAAAATACGAATTCGAATCCTGAAATGGGTAAAATTTGGGTAAAATTATGGGTAATTTCTGATGATCGGAAATGTCACAAAAATGCTTACGAATAAATTGTAATAGTCACGATAATATCGTATTGGCGATCCGAAAGTCACTAAATTTCCTTATCCGAACGATCGTAAACGGTGGGAAAACCTTTCTGACTTTGATCCTTCTGTGCATGTTTTTGGAAGCCTCCCATAGGAATCTATGGTACTCTACAGCTCCAACCTGGCCCAAGGAAAGTCACGATAACGAAGCTTGAATGAATCCAAAACTTTCGTACTTGTTCCGACAAATATGATCTTTTACGCACAGTGCGAAAAAGCCGCTCAAATTAGTGAAAAATCGGCGAAAATACACACAGTATGAAAATTTTTTTTGTATTTGGGTTCAATAGTACTTTAATGAATGTGCTTATGTAGACAATCGTAACTGAATTAAAGTCCCCAAGATGAATGTCTTTCATATATTGAGGATCAGTTATAAATAAACATGATCACTTAATTTGTTCCATGAAATATAAAATTGTAGAATAGTTGTGATTCTTTTTGAGAATGTAAGTGGCACATATATTTCAATACTACATTGATGGGATTACTCATAAAATTTGATCAGATCACCATAATTTCTATCTGCTAACACTGAGCATGCATTTGGGTGGCCTTCGGTAGCTTTTCAGTTAATGCAACACCTCCTGATAATCCAGGGTGCATCTAACAGGCTTATTCCTATTGAATATTTCAAGGACAAGGGATGGCAAGAAATCTCAACAGCAGATAGAATCTAGACATAATCTTGCCAGAGAGAAGGGGCTGAGAACATAAAGCTGTGTATTTTAAGATAATTGCTGATACATGTATGTGGGGAGATGATAGTGAACAGTGAACTTTTTATCCCCAGTACAGTTATGCAATAGGAAAATTTGTGAAACGCGAAAAATCTGTGAAAAGCGTTTGTCGCACACGCCCATTTTGCTGCGCCCATGCTTATTTTTATGCGACTGATGCGCAAATTAAGGCAGAAGTTTCTTGAAACAATTAGCCAGGAGCAAAATCCGGAAATTCGCTTTGAATCCATGCCTGGCTAAAGAATTGGCTCATCACTATTCAAGACCATAACTATTCGTTATTAAGGATCTTGACTGTCAGTGTTAGGAATTTAAATGTCATGTAAAGCCCCACAAAAAAATTTAATCAGGGAACATTTTTCAGTGCGGTGAAACGGGACAAATTTGCTCATCGCTATTTAGGTCCTCAGTTGTACTTGTTATTTAATTGCATTGGATGTGGCCTATATTAAAGTATGATTTTATTTGTTTTACAAAAAAATGCACACTTTTCTCTAATATGACCACTGCCTAGCAAAATAACCATACCATGCAGCGATTCTTTCACCACATTTCTTTGTTCATTGTTTGAAAGAAAGCAATAAATAATAATTATCTCTATTTGACAGTGCAATCCTTGTTAGGAAGAATGAATATAAAATCATCCACAGGAGAGCACAGATCAGATCATTAGTAACTATGGCTTTGTTTAGCAAGTTTTCCACAGTAAATGTTCTGAAGTTTTGCTTTATCTGTCACCACACAATTAAAGTGTATTATAAAATGTTACAAGAAAAAGATCTTACACCTAAACTAGCACTCGTACAAAAATGGTAGCTGTAAAGAATATTTGGGTTAAATTCACTTGAAGAGAAAAATATGTTGTGGTTGATAATTAGATTTCTTATTTGAGGTTAGAAGGGATGACTGATCACTGTAGGGTCATACGCAAACAATCCTACGCAATCACAGAGGAATGAAGAGCAAATATTATTTCTTTCTGTCATCAGGTGTCTCTTATTAGAGTCCTGTACTCTCAAAGCTACTGCGGTACTCTTACAAGCTTTACTATAGAAAAACATGCAATACATATTTGACTCCGAAAGCAAATATGTATTTTCTTTTTTACTTTTACTTTGTCTTTACTTAACCTAAATGTAATTTATTATCACTAAGCTACATAAATGTATGTTTTTAGTAGCTGTAGTAATTCCTGCCACTAGCATATATGGGTAGTGATGAGCAAATCTGTCACGCTATGCTTCCAGAAAATTTGCAAATATTGCAAAAGATTCACAAAACGTTGAAAATGTTGCGTGCGTCATTTTTTTTGCCACATGTCATTTTTTTGAAACACCTAATTTATTTTGCAAAATAATCCACCAATGGCTAAATGCGGAAATTAGCAGAGAAATTCATGCCCAATTTTGCCCATATATGGGTAACCAGCTATGTAAATTTGGAGGCCATTATTAAAAAGAGATCAACAATAATGTAATAACTAATTTTCAAGATAACAGCCTCTGACCCTGACACCTCTGTTGAAGGATTCATCTGCTAGGAACGCCATGTTTCTCTGCTGCTACCCCTGCTCTGCTTTAGTTAGTAGCACTGCTGGTACTGTACTGAATTTTATTGCATGGGTAAACAGGCAAAACTTCCTATACTGTCTCCCATTAATTTAGGGTGGCTTCAGACATTTCTCTGCCATCTAAAATACACTGTTGAAAAACTGCCCCAGATGCCATTAGCCTCAATTAGCTTTGACAGTAAGGGATATATAAATATATACACGCAGTATGCTCTAGTAAATAATGGTACAATGACTCTAGATCCTAAACACATTATACAGTGAAGGGGAGATGCAGTGGCACCAAAAATACATTAAATACAGCGAGAGGAAGTGGGAACTTTAGCCCAAAATACATTAAATTCAATGTGAGACAATGATTATAGTACCCCAGACCCCCTTACCACCCAAAAAGTCTGGAGAAGATTTCAGCATTATGTAGATTAAAATGAATTCAGAAATTGTTTGCATTGCTAAACAAGCCCCGCCTAGTGGTAGACAATAGCACCCAAGCAAGAGAAATAATAGAAAACACAATGTGTTTTTTTACAAAGTCACAATGTGACTTTGGCAAGAACCTTGAGTAGGAGAAACAATAGCTTATCTGTAAGCAGTTCTATTGCACAGTGCTGGTTCCTTCTAAAAGCTCAGACTCAGCACAATGCACTGAGATGGCTGCCTATACACCAGTATTATAACAAAAAAATATATTAGTTGGTTCTAGAATAAAATTTAAAATGGTAGACTGAATAATTTGCTATGTAAACATTGTAATTTAGTAATAAAAACGGCACCATAAAAGCATGACAGAATCCCTTTAACCATTTTTATTTACAAAATAATTTATCTGAAGCAAATATAAGTTGACATATCTGATGCTTCCATACTGTACATTTATTCCATTTAACAAATTGTATAGAATATATTCCATTACTAACGGCTTTAATGAATACAAATGAAAGAGTGTTACTAATGTAACTATGAAAACCACCATAAAACACAGTGCAACCTGTTATAAAATATTGCTATGATTAGGAAATTAATCTCCACTTAATTGGTCTAGAAAGCTTCAGATTCCCAAGGTTCGTAAAAAAAAAAAATAAAATTACAGTGACACTAGAACTGTTATGTTTTATAATTATTATTTTTACCTTATTAGAACTGAGTAAAACAATAATATTTTAATGTTATTTATTCTAGAAACTACTTCTGCTGATTTGATTAGAGTACTTGAAGTTAAGTACTTGATAGAAAATGTTAGATCTATAACATTGAACATTATAATAAAACACATTTTTATGAAATGGTGCAGCCATTTACCAGATATAAGCATTTAGACTTACTGTAGTACTAATGAAGGTCAAACAATTGAAACCATACAAGGTTGTTGTGGATTTTCCCAGTAAAGGGTACAGGAAATTACAACAAATTTTAGTCAAATACAGATTTATAATTACAGTATGTATAGGTGGGTGTAATTTCTAATTTGTTTTGCTTTAGCAAAATGTGACTCCTTTCAACTAATGTGGAAGTATTTGCCTAGTGTTGCCATTAAACAGAGTCCATAAAGAGGAAGCAGGAAATATGTGTGGATTCCTAAAGAAACCAGTATAAGGCTGATGCCAGACGTGGCGTTTTTACGCTGCGTATTTTCTCCGCCTAAAAACGCTGCACAACCCACACAGCCCCTGACTATGGCGTTTTTCAGCCAAGTACTGGTGACGTAGCAAATTCAGTTTCCCATGGTGCTAATAGTGCAAAATAATAAAAACGCTGCATATTTCCGCAAGGTCTGGCAGCTGCCTTTGTGTATACATAGGAATAGGTTGCTGTGCAAATAACAGCGTATTTTGGCAAATGAATGAAAATCTGTGGTAACGCGTTTTCTTGCGTATTTACGCATAGTGTGTTTTCCATCGAGAAGTTATTTCTATGGATGATGAGATCGTGCGTTTTTCAGCCGCCAAGAGAATTAGAAAATACGCAGCATAAAAAGGCCATGTCTGGCATCAGCCTGAAAGAAATCTGAAATAAGTTTTTTGAAGTGGAAGAGGCACTGGTTCAGCGGTAAAGAGATCACCTGTGATGCAAAGTTTGGCAAGCTGAAGATACAACCTTCTGCAAGATACCCCCAGGGAAAAGCTGTAAAGGAGTAGTTGAATTATGGATGGTGCCACCATGTGCCAAACCCTATTCAGATATACCCTTATATGTAATAAAAGGTACTAAATTTGCCCAGAAGCAGTAATCCATATTAACCAATAAGATAGTTGCTTTTCAACAGGGAACAAGTAAATGCTTCCTGCTGATTGGTTGCTACATGAATATGCAGTGCTGTACATGAGGCATAGTGTGACCAACCTGAGTGTTGCAATGACTATGCACTAAATAGATAAAGACACATTGAAAACCAATGACTGTATTTAAAATGTTCCACTATTTTTGGTGATGTAAAAACCCATATTAATTCAGTTATTATGAAGGGACTGAAGCAACATCTATTATAAAATAAAACAAAAAGTATTATAAATAGGTTTTTTTTTCTCCAAATAGGTTTCATATTAATCATACTATTTAAAGGTTAATGCACAAAGAATATTTGTTGGATAATGGTAGCTATTCATTTTTGAGAAAGCAAATCTTGTAAAACTGAAAATGGATGTGAATGAACATGCTTTAATTTTAAATCACATCACTCACATAGTTCTTTCAGCGGTGAAAATACAGGTATAGTAAGTGGAGGTTTTGAAAAGATGCTCTTGATTATGGTACACCAGGGGTTAAATAGACCTATTTTATATGGTACAGAAAATAAACTTCATTGATCAGCAGTTGCTACAATATTTCCGAAAGGGCTATTAAGACCTTGTAATACCATATAAAGTACGACTAAAAACATCTTGTACTCCCACGTCTGCACTAAGCTAACCATTCTTTTGTTGCAAAATGTCTTTCCAACTTTACTTATGAATCTCAGGGGCATGGAGGGATGCGAGTGATTTGAAAGACTGAAGCACACTTTTTTGTAGGTTATTGAGAATGAGATAAAACTTTTAGGTGTAGGGTTCACATTCAGTTCTAAATGAAGTCTCTTATGTGATGCCTTGCTAATTTAGTTGTTGTCACAGATAACATGAGTACAGGTATGGGACCTGTTATCCAGAATGCTCGGGACCTGTGGTTTTCCGGATAAGGGATCCTTCCCTAATTTGGATCTCCATAACTTAAGTCTACTAAAAAGGTACAAGGTACAAGGACAAGGTACTGTTTTATTATTACAGAGAAAATCTATTTTTTTTTTTTTAAATCAGAATTATTTGCTTATAATGGAGTCTATGGGAGATGGCCCTACCGCAATTCGGAACTTTCTGGATAAAGTTTCTGGATCCCATACCTGTTCTGTAAAATTTTGTTGGCAGAGGGTAAGGTAAACTCATCATGGATTTATAAAAAAAACTAAAATAATGTTTCCTATACATATGTAAGAAGGCAGGTTGTGCCTATTTAAAAGAATTACTAGAAGGACAGGTACAGCAAGCAGCCCAGATATAGGATTTAGTCACTTTTTTTCTATTCATGTCCTGTTATTTATATAGCTCAGAGGAGCTTACAATCTTAGGTCCCTATCACATTCACACATGCATTATGGTCAATTTAGTCAGAAGCCAATTAACCTGCTTGTATGTTTTTAAAGTGTGGGAGATAACCAGAGTACCTGGAGGAAACCCATGCAGATGTGCGGAGAACACTACAATTTGTTGCTCATGTTCTAGAGTGGGAGGCAAAGCACCAAAGAATACCTTTGCATTAGTATAAGTGTGAATCACCACCAGCAAAGCATTTAAATTGCATAACCACAAGAATATGCAGGAGAGAGCAATTTCTAGCAGTTATAGAAATAGAAATGTATTGCCCAATTTTGCCACCCATGCTTGAGGAGATTAAGCACAGGCAACAAATTATACAGTGTGCCATTCCCCTTAAGCAGTGCAATATAAAGTCAAATAAAGTGAACAGTAGAGATGACTAAACTAAATTTCAGATGAACAGTTACTAGGGAATGAATATGAGTATCAGAGGCACTGGTATATGCTTATAACAGTGATTGGTAGTGATGAGCGAATTTTTTCGCCAGGCATGGATTCGCAGCGAATTTCTGCATTTTGCCATTGCAGAATAGTTTCACGAAACTTCCATGAAAATTCAGCTCGCGGAGTCTTTTTTTTGGTGTGCGTGAAATTGGGCGCGGTCGCATAAAAAAAGGCGCTGGCGACAAAAAAAACGCACAACAAATGCGCTTTGCGAATTTTTCGCCGTTTCGCGGGACAGATTTGCTCATCACTAGTGATTGGTATGAAAAATAAAATGTGACTTGAATAAGTTTTCCTAGCGACCCTAGTTCAATTCCCTCTGGCTACTTCCTGTGATCTTTTGGTGTCCCAGCTTACTTAGTGCACTTATAATGGCTTATAAGGGGAGAACAGTGCTATATATATTTATATAATTTCCATTTCTATTAATGCAAATGTAAAAAGGTACGAAAAATGCATTCAAGTAAATAAAAAAATATTTAGCTGGCAAATTTATCAGCTATCTTTATAGGTCAGTTATATCAACACCTATTACAGTTTTGAAATATATAACTAAAACACATTTAATCAAATCAAACTAGGAAAGAGTGGATCTGTGGTTCCATTTGGTCAATATCAATATTAATGAACAGGAAAAAAAAAAGTCCATAACCCTGTATAGGAATCAATGCTCAGACCACAAGGGCTAATTCCATGAATGCAAGTGAAAATGGATAGATTGGATGCAAAACAAAGCATGCATTGACACCTGTTCCATAAGTGTTCCAACCAACTTATGGCAAATAAACGGGACACAAGCACCATAATTAACAATTTGCACATTGGTGCTCCTGACGTGCCACAATTTGCATGTATTTAAGTGCAAATTGCTGCACTGGCAAGAAATTACCCTGGAATTCTTGAAAAAAAAAGCCTTATTGTACACAGAAACATAGCAATTTAGTTTTTAAAAGGGCATATTGTACTCCACAGCAGTTTCTGACCAAGTTTAATATCATTTATAAAAAACAAAAAAATTGAACACTTGTAGATATTTATCTTTCGGAACTAATAGGCTACATCCCCTTTGGCCCTAATGAGACAATAAAAAAGTTAATAAATTTACAAATGAAGCCAATTAATCCCCAAATGAATTTAAATAAATAATATTTTATTGCCCTTTATATAAACATAAAATATTATCTATTTAAATTCATTTGGAGATTAACTGTCTTCATTTTTATATTTATTAATGTTTAATATAAATTTTGACCAATTGCATTGCATTGGTCCATTGAATTAACAGACCTGTTACTATGATTAAAAAGTCATAAAATATCAGAAAGCAATGTAGAATAATACATTATCCGTTTTGCTGATGTCATTTAATATTAAATCTTTATAAAGGAAAAGAGATTTTTTAAAAAGAAAAACAAATCATTCCGTTTTGCACACATGATTAGGTGATGTATTATCATTCAATTATGTAACGGCAAAGCCACTATGAGCTTTGTGATACATGACTGCCTAAAATATATGTATTTTTAGATTATATTAAGATTATGAGTTTTAAAACGCCCCCTCAAGCTGTGACCAAATGACAGCTGGCGAAAGCAGAATCATTAAAGTCATTATGGATGTGAAAGATGAACAGTCATGGGATTCATTATCCTGGACATAGCTGCACAGAGTAATATCTGGAGAACATTCATTCTTATATTTTAACCTGATTGCTTTATTGATATTTCAGCTTTACTGGCCAAAACAACTACTTGGGCTTTCTAAATAGTTTGTAAATTACAGCCAGGGCCGGAAATAGGGGTTGGCAGAAGAGGAACCTGCCTAGGGCGCAACAGGGTGCATAAATGCGATGCGTGTGCACCCACGGTAGGGTAGCGGGCCAAGCCGCCTGCATTGCCTAGGGCGCCCAGCCGGGTTGACCCAGCACTGATTACAGCATATGTTTCTATAATGTTTTAATGAGAAAGCAAATGAAAAGAAACCTGTTTGATTACTTTGTTGCTAAGCTATGATTGTAAGAAGGACATGAACATTCTATTAATACAGTTTGTGTACTAGAACTAGAGTTATAGTAAGAACTACAGAAATTGCAGGGGGTGCAACTGCATCAAAATCAAGGGGCCCACTGGAAGTTTAGGAAAAATTGGATTTTTGCATAAGGATTTGATATTAAGGAGCTGGTGGTAATATTGGGAACTGATGTTAAAAGGATAATACAACTGGCCTACTGTATGTACAGATTTCACACTAGGGGGGGGTATAACATGTTGGGAGTATTGACAACTTTTTATTACTTTCAAACATGACCTTTTCACTAGGTGAACTAAGGGGCAGATTTACTAATCCACAAATGCGAAAGGGAAAAAATCCTATTGCGTCTCGATTTTTCGTATTTGTCGCGACTTTTTTGTCGCCGTGGCGATTTTATCGTATTTTGCGCAACTTTTTTGTCGCCGTCGCGATTTTTTCATATTGAGGGATGGTAAACGGCGGAAAAACCAATCCGATTTTTTCGCGATGTCGACGAAAAAATTGCAGAAAATATACAGAAAAGTCGCGACGGCGACGAAAAAGTCGCAAAAATACCGATCATTCCAAAAATAGTGTTTGGATGCCTTCGGTCCATTCGTGGATTAGTAAATCTGCCCCTAAGTGTGCCAATGTGCCCACTTAGTCTGCTTTGATAAATCATGCACAAGTGTGCCTTTTGACTTTCAGAACCCTTGAATTACTCCACCCTGAAAGTGATGGTAGTCCCACAATATCCACAGCAGGTTGCATCAATAGCCAGAGCAATGTTGCATAGTAATGATCTACATTTTTAGCTAGGCATGGTGTTCTGCCTCCCCATTCTAAGCATTGCAAGTGTGATCTCTATAACTTATCAAGTTGTCTTGAGATAGCAATAACTTACAACCTCAGTAGTGTTGGCAGACAGTTGACTCAATCAGAATGGCACCTTGGAGATCATTGAGAAGTTTATTCCAAACTGTGAAGATCTTGGTAACAGTGAACACTCAAAATAGGTCAAAAGATCATAATATGATCCACTCCAGCAAATACATATGTGTACATAAAATGGAGTCTAGAGATACTACTGGGGGTGGGGTTAACCACACAGACAGAAAAATGAGGAAACTACAGGGAGAGAGATGGGAACAAATGAATAGAAAGGCAAAGCATGAAACAACAATGCATGTGTAACATGACACATGGACTGGCGGCAAAATTTTGCATTTCGCCATTTGCAAAATGCCGACAAAAATTTACCACAAGTCATGGTTGCATGAAAAAGTCGCTTTCATCAAAAAAAAGTCACACAGTTGCTGCGTTTTGTGAATTTATCACAATTTTGCAAATTCTTCTGCAGTTTTGCTAATTTTTCACCAAAGCAAAACGTGCCAAAACTCACTCTAATGCCGTTTTGATGGAGCACACCGCCAGATTTAATCATAACTCTGAAAATATTAGTTGCAACTAGCATAAAAAATGCACATGACCAATTGCTTTAGTTTTGGGGCATCAAGCACAGTCTACAAAATGAAGAGTTGTATCCTTAAAAAGGGATACTATCATGATTTTTATGGTTTATATTTATTTCTAAATTAAGCTTACATAGCAAATAGTTCACTCTACCATTTAAAATGTTATTCTTGAGTGCTATTCTGATATCTACTGGGAGCTGCTATCTTGCTCCCTTCCCATTGTTCTGCTGATCGGCAGACAGGACCTGGACTAAAGTCACATTGGATTTAAATAAGCATTACTATTATATAATCTACCTGTACAACATTTTTTTCAGACCAAAAAAGTCTAACTTTTTTATGTAATTACTATGGCATTTTTGTTTATTACAAAAATATGTGTTAAGTACTTTCATGGCGTTGTAGGATTAAGTTACAGTCCAGGTTAGTTAATGAAAGTTTTCTTATGGAAGTTCTCTAAAGAAAATTTCAGCAATATATCAGCCATGCATCCTTCAGAGGCATACAAAAAATCAATATTCTCTCAACAACTTTTTATTTATTCCCTTTGGATTGAAGCATTTTATTGCCTTGGGTATGTAGAACTTGTAAGCAGCTATGATGAGCAGTGACTAGGATATCCTGTGATCTGTGATCCAACATAGTAGGAAACCAAATATTTTTTAATGACCACTGCGTTTCTTACTCACATAAACTGTAGAAAGTCAAAGACCTTGTTCATGTGAAATTACCCTTCTGACTAAAAGTTTTGCAATAGGCCGATGAATCTCAACAAGCGCTAAACCAGTTTATAGTTGGGATGTGACCATCACCTAACCAAATTAATCCCAGTTAATAAACATATTCCAATTTAAATGGAAAGTTTTGGAGCAAAGCATGGCTTCTTTCCAATTTTTCAAGGTGCAATGTAATCTAGCAACACCTTTTGTTATACCTCTATATTTAATTTAGGAGTTATGAAATGTGCTGTTTGGAACTGTGCTAAAGTCTATTAAGACCCACAGCAGTTTATCAGTTAAAGTTTAGTCTTGCATAATTTATTGGGAATTAGTGAATAGAGAATTTTTACTCCAGGCATGGATTTGCAGCAAATTTACTGCATTTCGCCATTGGTGAATTGTTTTGCGAAACTTCCGCGGAAATTTATTGTAAACAGCGAATAAAACACAGAACTCTGTCCATTAATTGGCTGATATGACCTAAAATGTGAGCATACCCTTGGTTTGTTTGTGTGCACCATGACTCATTTGATCCCAGGAGGTGGCCCTTGAATCTTAAAATGGCAATTCTCTCTGCTACTGAAAAAGTATATTTTTATTAAATGGCTACATGTTTATGTAGATGAAGCAGGATTTTACATATAAGCTGGTTTATGCAATATACCTACTGTTCATTGTTCAGGGGTAAAATTTTTCTTTAAGAAAATCTGTTTTTCTACTTTTCCGGGCCATATTTATCTGAGAATTAATTGAAATGTGTTAGCAATTGTCACAATGCAATTGCATAGATTTTCAGATGACATTGTACTAGGAAAACACACTTTCCACTGTTAAACAGAAATGTTTTTCTTGATTTATATGTGTGTCCATCATATTTATTTATTCAGTTTATTTAGCAGAATACCACCTTTATAACCACATTAATAGGTTCTTTAAATTTATGCTAAAAGCCAGTAATACTGTACCTATGACCATTTTATATATTAAAAATCAGAAATGTAGGTGTGTATATTATGTTATTTCTACTAACTGCATGGAAAAAAACAGAATAGGAAAACAGAAATCAGGCTGAGATGGAAGATGGTAATGACACATTGGTAGTGCATTCTAGATTTTCCTTTATATCATTTTACTGCAAGAAAGAATGTACTTTTTTTTTTTTTAATTGACAGAACTCAAAAGGAAATTGGCTGTGGCTAAATATCACACTACAAATAGTCACAGTGGAGTTAGTTGACCTTAGTATTGTCCTACGTATGCAATTACTGTTTAGTGTCATTTCCAGTAACTTGAAGCTCTCCAAGGAGGATTAACAAAGAACGAGTGACATTGGTCTTTTGCATTCTACAAAGGAAGGATAACTGAACAGATAAAAAACAAAGCTCTTGTGACCTTTAGATTGCTCAATGTGACTTTCATTTACGAATGGTAGGAAATTAAATAGCAAATGAATGCACAGGATGGAACAGTAAATTGTATCCATAAGTATAGTTCTTTACGTAAGAAGGTTAAGTGAATACAGATATGGGATCTATTGCTTGGGACTTGTGGTTTTGCAGATAATGTATTGTATCTGTTCTTTGGAACACTCTTACAGAAAAATACTAAAAGACATGCAAAACCCAAAGTCACAGGGGTTCATTTAGCAATATTGGGTTAATTTCCTTCTAGACAAAAACCCTGTCTGAAAAAAACTAATCATAGACTGGTTGCTATGGGTTGCTGCCCAAGTGCACTTTTGCCCTATGTTGATTAATGATTGTGCTTCATGTATTTTTGTGAGTTTTCTGTCAATTCTGGATAACAGGTTTCCAGAAACTAGATTACATATTTTTCCATCTTAGCACAAGATCATAAAGGGGTATCAAATTTTAACTTAAGATAACATAAATATCTGAAACAAAATGTAGGGAACTATGCTTAAAAGATATTACTCCAATATCAGAAGTGGGAGCTCCTTTTCAAAAATAACATGCAGTAACTCTATATAGTAAAAATGTTAGGCACCCCAAAGTGACTTTAATCGCTTTACTGCTGGTGCCCCTGTTAGGAGAAAACAGCACCAGCCTGGGGTAGCTGCAGCTAGCGCTTCCTTATTCCTTCTGTGTCAAAATCCCTGGTATCCCAGTAGAGTGAAAAGCTGACTTTTGTTAACTGTTCACTCTACTGCGCTTGCGCAAGTGCGCGAGGGAAGAGGAGACCACGCTCACAGCTACCCTAGGCTGGTGCGGTTTTCTCCTAACAGGGACACCAACCCGGGGTAAAAGGTAAGCGATTAAAGTCACTTGGGGGTGCCTAACATTTTGGTACCCCCAAGTGACTTAGCCTTTCCTTCTCCTCTAACTCTAAATAGAGAATGAGGACTTATAGAAGTTTCTTAGTATTAACTTTTAGAATGATTGCAAATTGCAAATGCAATTCATCTTCTATGTCAGTTTAGTGTACTCCTGCTCTTATTATTTGCAGCTTCATTCTGCCTCTGTATGACCTATAAATTGTAAAGGCTATAAGGTTACAGGGATTAGCAACACCTGGTAGCAAGATGGTAGACTGAGGCTATATTTGCATTATTATTAGTTTTCTATCAGAATGGAGAAAAACTGAGTAAAAAATAAAGAGTTTAAAAAAAAAAACTATAATACAATCATACCATTAAGTATGGCCTGTATTTCCATGGTATCCTTGTTTTAACTTTGTAATTTTGCATATGAACTATTACAACTCAGTAACTTTTAAAACATTAATACAGCATATTTTACATAGAAAACTGTCTTCATACATTCATATACCTCTCATAAATGGACTTGCCCGTACATTTTAACCAAAACACAATAACAAAGTAATTCTTTCTATTCTTTAAATACATTGTATTAAAAGGTTTATATGAGTACACAGTTTAACCGACAGCAATTCCCGTTCGCTAACAATACAAAGGTGTTTTCAAAAGTTCTGATGCCCACGCTGGAGAAAATGTTGTGCAGGCGACAAAACACAAAGAAACAAATACATTCAATGCAATCTCCAGAGCTTTAAATGCATTTTTTAACCAGTACTCACATTCATTAGCAGCAGCTTATGCTCAGACTTCAGTTCCCAGAATGCCTTGGGTTAACAACCTAAAAATCCCTGTTTGTATCAGATTGTTTAAATGTATTTTAGGTCCACTGATTCTTTATTGTAATAGGTTCTACATACTGTATTTGAATGGAAGCTAAAACAGATAAATAAATCTTCCATATCAATTTTCTTGAGGCACAAATAAAGAGCTTTCCTCCACAAGGTTACCTTCGCCCGCATTATAATTTAAACCACAAACCTTGCTTGGTGGGCTTGAATATTTTGGCCTTAATATTTAATTTCTTTTTGCAGTAACCATTAGAGATTATTGATATGTAGGTGTATAAAAGCTGATCTCTAACACAGGATTGATAACAATGGTGTGAAAATTCTTAACCCTGTTTAAAACATTCCAATGAACTGACATATTCATCTGGGATAGGCAGAGGAAGAATGGATGTGCCTAAGACCCTGTGGTAGTGGGAGGGCCCTTAGACATGTATTTTTTTTCCTGCCTATCCTTAGGGGGAGACTTATCAATCCACGAATGCTCTGAATGCGTTTTTTCCATAATGATTGTTATTTTTTGCGACAATTTCGTCGCTGTTGCGACTTTTTTGTATATCTTGCGCAAATTTTTCGCCGCTGTCTCAACTTTTTCGGACTTTGCAATACAATTTTGTGACAAATTCGTATTGTCGCACCGAGTACGAAAGTTTCGGATTCATTCAAGCTTCGGTATTGTGACTTTCCTTGAGCCAGATTGAGTCCTATGGGAGGCTTCCAAAATCATGCACAGAAGGAACAAAGTCGGAAAGGTTTTCCCACCATTTACGGTCGTTCAATATGAAAAAGTCCCGGTGGCGCCGAAAAATTTGCGCAAGATATGAAAAAGTTGCGATCTTCAGAAATGATTGTATCCAATACAAATTTTTCCCATTTGGGATTCGAATTTGTATCTTTATAAATCTGCCCCTTAGTCTGTTTACCTCTAGGTTGTGTCCCTTCATGAGCCTCCAATCATTTTTTCTCGCATACTCATAGAGGTGGGCATGTTTGCCTATGGTGCCTGTCTGGCTTGGCCTAAAACTGAGTAAACCTATATACATGGGCTTTTGTCCAATGAGAGTCATTAACATTAAATTTAATAAAAAATATGAAAAACTCACCAACTTCAAAACTTAAAACTTGAAGAAATAACTGGAATCTGCAAAACTCAGATTGAAAAATACCTTACAATTTTAAAGTACAACTCCTCATTGACTTCTACATGAATATTTTAGATAGCAGAAAAAAAAATCCACTTTTTCAGTTTTTTTGCACTTAATCTCAAAAAAGTGATTTTTCTAGGCTTGAATTTATATTTGCTGTTTTTGCCATCTTAAATCACTACAAATACTCCAGTATTGATAAATCTCCTCCATAGAGTCTGAACTATCTGCATGTTTTTGCTGCAAATCAATATAAGCTGCTATGATTTTCTCATGAGGTAACCTCATTCTCAAACTCTAATTACTGTAAGTCTGCCCAACAGAAGGCAAAAAGGAGTAAAACGGTTGCTCAGATTTACAAAACCATAATTTTACCATGATGTACCACTAAAACACAAGAATAGTTTTTTTTATATTAATAAGTAAAAGACAAAAAACAAACAAGCAAAACACACAGATATGTTTATATGTTTTATAAATACTTAACAGGTAAAAATAATACCATTCTGAAACACATATGGTTGTCAATGATAGGGAATTCAGTTGCTATTTTATTGTAAAGGTAGGTATTAGGATGTTTACATTGCAAACCTAATCCAGCAATAATTGGTAAATATAGACAGCACATTTCCAGTATATGATGTAGCACACAATACAAAGCTTTTAATAGAACTATAGTTTCCTATTATAAACTCATTTATACTTAATTTAGCACATTTCCTGAAAAAGAATGATGAAAGAACACACTAATTGATTCCAAATGTCCCTGTTTTCTTCCCAGAACCCTTTCTTTCACCTGTTCCACACATTTGTGTTTTATCTTTCCATAAGTTAATCAGTAGATATGACTTGAAATGACTGGAAGCTGTGGTCATTTTTATATAGGAAAGCAATATAACTAAATCACCACAAACTGTCTGATTTTGAAGCTGGTAGTTTTCTCTCGCTCTCTTTTAGATTAAAAGCTCAAAAATATACATACATCAACATCATGATATATTCTTTTTTTAATGATGAAATGAGTAGTAAGGGTTCATTTCTGCTATCAATTAATTAGAAAAAGAGGTGATCCTCCCCCCCCCCCCCCCACAGTGAAACAGACTTTATCTGACATAATACATTTTTTCCAGTCAATTTACTTTTAAGCAACATAATTCGCATACATATACTGATGATTGCATGTCCAACTTCTCATTCATAAAACCAAAGGCAATAATATGACATCTTTTTTTTCTCCTAAAACAGACTTTGTCCTTTGTTCTTTTAGGAAGGTTTTCACTAGATATATTGGTGGGATTTGCTTCCACTTATATGTAAGATGTTGGACACTTCTGTTGGGTAATCGGACCTGGTTGTATGGTAGTCTAATTCATCATCAGGTGTTTATTTTGATTGAGGTTAGAGATCTGTGGGGGCAGTCAAGTTCTTTAACTCCCATCTCTGCAGACCCATTCTGTATAGAAGTTACTTTTTTTTTCAGGAATTTTGTTGTATGATGTAGTGACACTTATGTCAACAATAATGGGTGTGTGTTAAATAGTCAATTTCCGAGAAGAAGGCATGTTCACGCACAACATTGTGTACTTTATGTCTAAACTATAGAGGGGAATTCATTGGAAAAAAAAAGTTGGGGCTGAGATTTAATGTAAAAATAAAATAAAAACTTGTTAGGCATCCTTGGAGCTTTACAGGATTACCAATATTATTTGTATGGCTCCATACCATTTTTATGAGTTAAAAATGGGGGTTGAACCTAAAAAGTCTGAAAATGACCAATATTATATACATATTATTTACAAACTTCATTTTCTCTTGTGAATAAACCTTTTAATTTAGAAAGTTAAAGTATGTCTACTTAAGTTAAAGTATGCCTACTTAAAAAAAAGCTTGATA
Organism: Xenopus tropicalis; assembly: GCF_000004195.4. NCBI lineage: Eukaryota > Metazoa > Chordata > Amphibia > Anura > Pipidae > Xenopus > Xenopus tropicalis. The sequence continues at coordinate 128,916,015 of NC_030678.2, read as the reverse complement.
AATATGTCTGTAATGTTTAGTTTAGATTTATGTGCATATCACAGTCTCTGACTCTCTCTTTTTTTTTTAAATACTGCATTTGGTAATGTTTTTCTTTGAGGTTTACAGCATGTGGCCCTGTTTACCTAAAATTCCTTCCTACTGGAGGGCTAAGCTCTGATTGAAAGTGACATTATTTCAATATAATCTCTCTGACTAAATAACAACTGCTGTTTCACCTGTATAACGTGAATGGGTTTGATTATTGAAGAACGAACATCCAGCAGTGAACAAAATGTGTGGCAGATACACATTTACCCAGAATTCAATCAAATGTGAAGACATTATAGGAACAATGAATTTAATAAAAGACCTTCTTCACATGAAGGAATTACTTAAAGCCAGGGTAGAGGTTCACGCTATACAACTTGTAGATTAAATAAACTTCTACTCTTCCAGTGCTTAAAGCACAGTGCCAACAAGTACCCCGATGAGGTCAATTCAAGTTATGCTTTGCTCTTTGTATCCCAGGCACTTGGTGAAAATATACTGATTTCTGAAATATTCTATGCTTTGGGCTAGGAATGCACTGCTGAGCAATACCTTGCCCCAGCTTAACCAAAAAGGAAGAACCTGAACGTTACACAAAGAAGCAGTTTTGTTAGAGGATTAATCCTTTATTGGTTATAACCTGTACCTCAGCATGTGAACACTAAGAGTAAAATAAAGCTATTCCACAGCCATTTCGCTCTATAATATAAGTCCGTAGTTACATAGTTATACAGGATCTTTAATATCATAAATAAAATGTTAAAAAGCTTAAGAATTATAGCCAAAGCAAAATCATCTGAATCATTGTTTGCTCGTGAATTAATTGTCCCAACATCAGTGAAGTCTGTTTTGCTTGCATTGTAATGAGTATTAGCAATTATATTGTATTATAGCGAGCTCTAGTTAAATAAAACAATTTAAGGTTATTTGTGTAATTTTAATTATGGTTTCATACCATTTCTTGGTATATATCTGTTGTTTTTTCCTCTGACAAGTACAGCCTAAATTATTAAGTAATGGAATGTTTCTAAGCTTTCCTAAATTACTTTGTATCTACTGAAGAAGACATCACCGTAGTACAAATAAAATATAAAACACTTAGCTATAATTTTTATTATGAAGCACGTTTGCTGTGAATGATATTATGTTATAATATAAAATGAATTTAGTGCATGCTTTTATGTCCCATTTATTGTACACAGCAAGATGAACACCGTTACGGTAAATTTTAAAAAGTATATATTTACCCTGATAAAAAAAACCAGTCTCCTTCTCCAACCATGTGACTATGCAGGCCCCTTGACTTTTAATCAATGGTTTCTTACCATGTACGATATGTTATCACCTATGCTTACTACAGATTCATAGTAGCATAGTAGGTTAGGTTGAAAAAAGACACACATCATCAAGTTCAACCTTAATGCCTATATATAAAGAGGTGTTAAAAAGACCATGTATGTGAAAACAAAAATGCTAATTTTTATTCTTATTTGTGCACATTTTTTCCATTTACGACTTTTATTACATTCCCCCTTAAATCTGGCCATACACTTATTTTGCGTTCTCGTTGGAAGTGGGCAATATCGGAGGTGGATATAATTGAGTCACATTGAGGGTGTACAGTCCATCGAGGTGAGGACCACATTAACAAGCTGATGTGCTCCTTCCCATGACAGGTTTTTTAAACCAATCAACATCTGACCGATTTGTGGCCAAATATTGGTCCATCGGAGGGCCACATAAACGAGCCAATAAGCCTTAAGGCAGTGACTGCTATAAGTAAAAGAGTCTATTATGAGAAGAAAGCAAAGTAAAATGTACTCTACTGTATAATTTATTGATGTAGTTCTAAGAAGTAGCAGAAATAATGTGAAAATATTGTAAAAACAATAAATAGATTTTGCACCTAAACCGGATCATTGCATTTTATATAATTTACAGCAGTTCAGCACAGGTCACTTTTCCCCTTCACATTACTTTTTTACCTTTACATAAGTAGACTGTTGGTAAAAAGTTCAAAGCACTTAAAGGAACTCCCAGATGATAATTATGCTGACATCAAAGTCTGAACAGGTTTGCTGCTGTGAAATATATTTCTGACATTTTCTATACATCAACAACAAGCAAAATGTACTAAAACACAAGAAAAATGTCCCTATGGCAAACAAAAATGCTTTGCGTGCATTATATAAAGTTCAAATACAAAAAATCTTAAATTGTACTTGTAGTTATAAATGCTTCTGCATTTGTCGTGTATTGTAAATGTTATATATAACCCTTCTTTGCCAGATCGACTTTCTGTCCTGTACTGAACCCATGGGCACAGGATGATTTTTTTGTTTGGGGAGACTATAAGTGACAACACATGGGTTGACTTATTAGGGACCTAAAACAATAAAATGATGTAAACTTACTCAGAGTTGAGCACTTTTGCAATTTACTTCCATCTTCTGTTTTATTTACTTCTGAGAGAAGTTTTATATAGTTTAACAGCTTTTTAGCAGGCTACAGTTGCCTGTGAAGCTCTCTTTTCAGTTTCAGTGACCATAACATCCTTTATTCAATCAACCCTATGGTTGCAGTTATTAGCAGAATAAAAATGGAAATATCTTAGAAACCGCTAAAAATAGAGATGTAAAATGTGAAAATGCTTAGAGAAGCACCATGACTATGTTTATATTTATTAAATGCTGTCTGGTTGCCATAGGTCACAGACCCTGGTAGACCCTGGCAAGCAAAACAAAGACCAACTATGCAAGTTTAATTGTATTGTTACCTTTACTTTTATATTGCTTATCTTTTTGTTTAAGCATGAGCATATTGCTCTTCCATTCTGGTAAACAGTCTTATAATACTGCCTTCTGTCCAAATGACAAAACTTGCTGCCAAAACATTCAAGTGTGTTGTTTTGCGCCAAAGTCTGCCTACCAATGTCTCACTTGTGGCCGATATTATGTATTTCCATTTACTAATATAAGAAGAGTTAACTGGTGGATGGGGCAATGTGTCCTCCAAAAGGAAGAGATACTAAGCCATTAACCCTAACGTAACTAGTGATAGTAATTATGCATGTAAGGCTTATTAGAAATAAACATTTTTTTAAAATAAAAACATCCAATTTGTAGCTGCTAGTTTCTTCTGCTTCAAATGTAACTGGTTATAATTAAATAAGTATTAAGTTAAAGTTAAGTCTAGTGATGTGTAAATCTGCCCCGAAAGCAAATTCTCGAAATGGTGAAATATTCGCAAAACGCATTGAAGACAATTTCTAAAAAACATGCTGGCCCAGCAGTGGCAATGAGTGCACCATAATGCAAGACTTGCAAATAGCACACATACCAGACAATGGCAGACAATTTTCCAACAAGGTGATCAGCTGGGGATAGCTGGATCAGCTTAGGATAGCTGGAAGCAGGCTGGCTCGTTAGCCACAGCTACTCCTTCTTGGCAATTGCTTCTCAACACGCTTAGGAAGGCATCTTACTTCACATGAGAGAGGAGACCAAGACATCACCTCTTCACTCAACATCTGACCTAATGTCCCTCTGACTGCCCTCCCATTGCCCACAGTTTAAGAAAACTTTTATGAGGGAGGTATACAGGTAGACAACAACCAATCACCTGAATAAGAGCTGGCTTCAATCCCACCACCGGCTGTCAGTGTGTCAATCACACCACTTTCTTTCTTTTTTTTTTTCTTATTTATTAAGCAAGGAGGCTAAGCCTGCCCAAGCCCAATGAAAATCTGCCCATGACTAAACCTTGGTATTGCACTGATCCACAATTAATTATGTTTAGACACAGCGAGAGACAGTTGGGTAAAATAAGGATGCATAAGGTATACATGTTTGAACTGTTTGCACATTTATGACTAATGTCATTTTTATTTCTCTGCAGAGTAAATGCAGTAAGTACTTCCCATGCCTATTTGTAATTTCCAAAATCTGCCTAATTTGTACAATAACATATGTATGTAATTAAAATCAATAGGCAGAGGAAATATTACCAATGGTGCAAATGACAAAAACACCAGATACCACCTGTGCCTGCTGTCAATGAAAAAAAACTAAGGGGCTATTTACTAAAGATTTTTTCTCATGATTCATGTTTTTTAAGCTAAAAATATTTTTGTGTCAAAACCAAGAAAAATGCAAAGCTGTCAAGGTCATGTAAAAGTCAATGAAAGATGTCTTGGCAAATTATAGCAATCTATTTAATTTAATTTGTGGTTTTAGAGGTTTTCAGGTTGATTTTCACTTTGTAAGTCCACTATATTTTGTATAAAAACCACAAAAAAGTATGGCTTTCATGTTTTTTGTTTTCGTTCTGCATGTTAATGTTTGTGTTTATTAATTTTGATATTATAATAAATTACTAAACATTTGTGGTTCTAGTGGAAATGAGTTGGTGGTTTAAAAAACTCTAAAACCAAAAACTCAAATTCTAATGCTGATAAATCTGCCTCTATGTGTGACATTAGCCTAAAGAGTTATGATTTATCAAAAGGGCAAACCAATATATGAAGAATGCTGGTGTGTTAGTGAAGTTGTGAAACAACCATTATCCCCATGACTTAAAGGGATTCTGTAATGATTTTTTTATGGTTTAATTTGTATTACTATATTACACTGTTCATATTGCAAATAATTCACTCTACCATTTTGTCCTAAATTTTGTTCTTAAACGAACAAATTTATTTTTTTTAGTTGTAATATTGGTGTTTGTAGGCAGCCATCTTAGTGCATTGTGCCTGATTCTGAGCTTTCAGAAGTAGCAAGAACTACACAATAGACCTGCTTTCAGATAAGCTATTGTTTACCCTACTCAATGTACCTAAAGGAGTCATGGCTTGGATTATTACTATGAGAAATGAGTGCTATATCTACCACTAGGTGGGACATGGGGGATTTTTTAGCAATGCAGGTGTCAGGGAGCTGCTATCTTGTTCTGCTGATTAGCTGCTGGGGGGAAGGGCGAGGCGTGAAACCATTCCAACTTGCAGCGCAGCAGTAAAGAGGGACTGAAGTTTATCAGAGCACATGTCACATGACTAAGGGTACATGGGAAACTAAGAATATGTCTAACCTCAAAATTAAATATAAAAAAATGTTTGTTTTGTATTTGTTGGATAAGTGCTAATAACTGGTGCATTTTGTAAAAACAAAAAATGTTTCCCATGACAAAATTCCATTAAACAAAAAGTGTTGAAATTTCTTCATCAAAGGTATAGGTTATAAATCCTTCTATACATTTTTATTGTTCCTTATTCTTATTCCAGCAGTGGGAAAGCGAAAACTGAAGACTACAGTACAGCGGGCTTTGTTTTTTCAAACATTGTATAGAACAAAACAGAAATAGAGACTGCACTCAAGCAAAATTCAGATGTGGAGCTTACCCCATTTATTATGCCAATGTACCACAAAAAACTCCCTCCCATTGTTTGTTTTTATCAAAACACATAAGCAGATAAAGGTATTATATGCAGAATGTTGCTCTACAATCTGGTACAGATAAAATACAATAAATACAACACTCTATTCGATAGAAATATTCACATTACTCAGATTATGTTTAGATATACTAAATATGCAACCATTTCCAAGAATGGTATTGACAGAGAGGACAAATTGCTGCAGACACAGGCATACTCAACACACAAATTGGATACAGTGTACCCCTTAGGGGTTAAATGATGAACTGTCACTGAATAGCTTCTTACTAGAAAGATGGACATGTTGTTAAAAGTTTTTTTTTATCCAATGTGAACAGATCAGTAGATTTAATTTGTGTGTGATCTATAAAAGTCTGAGTGTTATTTGTTTGTGTGTTCTCTGCTTTGGTTAGTAACTAATAAGTGTCATATTCTTTTGAGAACTAATTGGTTCTAATTCTGAGTTTTTATAATAAGAGTATCCAACTTTTGATGTTTACACAATAAGGAAAGGTATCCATATGAACACCCGTTATAAAAATTAAGTGGCTCCGTTTTTTACCAAAATGGAGGGAAAGCTTTCAAGGGCACACCACTAACTAATACAGTAATTCTATATCGCCCTAAATTTATATAAGCCCCGGATTCTTCCCCAAAGTTCATGTAGAAATTTTAAACAAGTTGCTCTGGGTGTATAGGACTTCATTGTTTTAAACCTTTGCTATAAAGACAAGTTTTATGGTGGATCAAGGAGTGTGTATGTATATGATATGGCTGGAGACTTGAAAATGCTTTGACATATTAATATACAGTAAATTATGTTTTAATCATATAATTTGCCCAATTTCATGGTATCCAGATGGGTCAGATTATTGTAGTAGATCAATGTCAATTTATGGTCTATACTAGGACCTCTTTCCTAACTCCCCAGAAAAGGAAAATTTTTGTGTGATCACCACACCCACAAACATACAACAGACTCTTTATTAATTGTTTCCCATATAATGATGTTATTTAGAATATCTTGTTTAACTTGCTATATGCATTAAGCGGCATTCGGCTGCAGTAGGTATTAATATTCTTGAAAATAACACGGTGACTTTTTTTGTTTTAAGATTTCTTTTGGAAACTAAAAATATATAAGGTCACTAGTGCTATTTTGAAACAATAACTGGAAAAAAAATATCATTTTCTTTTTTGATAGAATAACCCTGTGGCATTCTGCCACCTTCATACAGCCATCCATAACTCTTGTACTGTTTGGAACAATCTCCCACTTGCCACTCGCAATAATGACTTAGATACCCCCTGATGGTGCTTAACATTTAATAGTACTGTAGCTCCACGTTTGCCCAAACAACCTTTTCCATTTACCTTACCTCAATAGCCTTCTAATTTTTCTTCAGAGACAGAAATCCTTTAAGTCCATTGTATCCTAAGGCTACACATTTACTGAGATTTAGGTTTCCAATAAGAGGGCTGAGATGAATGCCACATTTTCATTTATGAGTCAATTTTTGGCCATCGGCTGTTTCACTGTTATTACTCTTTATTTTATTTCACGCTTAAAGGGGAAGTATAGATAGAAGACCTATCTATCTATCTATCTATCATCTATCTATCTGATTTATTTTCTTTTTATCTGTCTTTATAAATGCATGTTACATTAACTTCCTAACTTGCATTTGCATCCTTTTACAAAAAATATATCAGAACATTTCACTCTTTGTGTGCTTTTAACTGGTACTTAATGGCTGTATGATGTTATTCACACAAAGTTCTGCTGTTTTCTAGCCTTGAAGTTAGATAAAAAGAAAGTTTATAAAATTTCACAAAGCAATACAAATAATTACTTATAAGTACAAGAAACTTTAGGTTAAAAGATAAATCTGTGTACTTGGGTACTTTTCAAATAAAGTACAAACGTTTTTATTTTTCCTCCCTTTTATAAATAGCAAAATATTGAATAGGAGTTCTTCAAGAATGCTTAACATTTGGTACTCAAATGGATTCAGATTTTCTACACTTGGCTTGTGTTTGTATAGCAACTGTGACATTCTTTATCGTTCTACAATGCATATTTGAGAATATATTAATTGAAGAATTTTCATTCATGTTATGTAGCACAGCTTTCTTCTGTGGTTCAGTAATAAAAGTTTAACTGCAACTTTCTGCTCAAAATCTAGTAATTTTTGTGTCTAAAGTTTTTGAACACACTGTATTAACTCCAACATGCCATTTTTTCCTTTACTTTGCCACAAATTTCCAAGCAGCAAATAAATATAAAGAATTACAATGCCCCATTTAATGATTATTAGAATTACTGACTATTGTCTAAATGAATGAAGTGCAAAGCTTTTTATGCTCCTGTGAGTCTCAAATGAAAAATCGTAAATACACTGCACCCAAATATCAGAATTACCTGCTTTAAGGGGGACAGCTACCTACCATAAAAGTGTTGCTCCACCCTAATGTTGCTGGACTACAACTATCAACTAGTGATGAGTAAATCTGTCCCGTTTCGCTTCACCATAAAATTTGCAAAACGGCAAGAAAATTCGCGAAACACTTGCAAAACGCATTTGTCGCGCAATTTTTTTTTTGTCTCCCGCGTCTATTTTTTTGTCGCCCAAACTTTTTGCCACGGCTGCAGCCAATTTTGATGCGACTGCACCCTTTTTTCACCCATTTTGCCACGCGACAAAAAAAATTCCACATGACGAATTTTGCCGCTGCAAATTTTCATGGAAGTTTCGCAAAACAATTCGCCAATGGTGAAATGCCTAAATTTGCTGCGAATCCATGCCTGGTGAAAAAATTCGCTTATCACTACTATCAGCGTTGCTTGAAACAGTGTCACAGGTAGCCGTAGTCTATCGACCATAGAGATGGTTTAATGTAACACAGCACAATAAAAATATTCCAAGGCAAAAATGTAAAATGTTCCCCCATTGCGAATTGAACCTTGTTGGTTTACATTTCACTACCTTTTTGGTATTTTAGTTGTTGGTGAATTAAACAGGCTGTATACCTCCTTGCTTGAATTCAATTTGTAATGCTTGTGCTGAATGTACTTTTGCCCATTGTATACAGACGAAGTCTATGCTTTTGGTTATCTTTCGTGTGAATCTTTCGAAAGATTCGCGAAACTGAAAATGTAAAGCTTCAAAAAAAATATTAGCACGCATTTCTTTTTTTGATGCGTGTAAAAAAAACTGATGCGCACAACTTTTTTTGATGTGCGTTACTTTTTTTTTCACGCATGCGACAATTTTTTTGCCTCAGGTGACATTTTTTGATGCAGACAATTATTTGTCACACAGAGAATTATTCCATTGCAAATGTTGCCACCCATTTCAACAAAAAATCCACCAATGGCAAAATGAGTAAAATCCATGCCTGGCGAATAATTTCAGCCACCCTTCTGAAATTTGATCACAATGTAATATTGATACATAAAATTACACAGCTTTTAAAGTATCTTAAATAATAGAAAGACACTCTCCCTTTTTGACTTAAGTATTCCTCTGATTCTGATACTTAGGTCAGTTATTATAACTGCATTCTCAACACAATCCCTTATGACCATGCCCCTTTACAAGTTAAGATGCTGGCTAAACTTACAAACATCTTGCACTCCTGTACACAATCTGGAGAGAATATCCCATAAACAAGCTAACTTTAATTCATTATACATTTCTTCTGTTATGATTCAATTCTTCCCTGTTATTGCCAGACAAAATTACTACAGTACTCTCATAAACAAACACAACTTCAATCCGCAATGCCTCTTTTCTGCATTCAATACCCTTTTTGTCCCTCACCAACAGAATCAGTCAATTTTCTACACTCTCCTCAGCACTTTGATGATTTCTTCAAAAACAAAATTGAATCCATACATAAGCAGATAATCACCTTTGCAGACATGAACAAGTTCCTCCTCCCTAAGCCCTACTTTGATCTATTTGCTCTTGTAACTGACTGTGAAGTCACCTGGATACCCAAATTTCTTCTTAAATCATGTTCTGCTGAGCTTATATTAGCTTTTACTCATGTTTCCAGTTCTTTATAATTTCTGTAATTGTCACATTTTTATTCTAAAAGACCTATTATAAGGCTATTCTTAAAAAGGCCAACCCATCCTCTCTCTCTTCATTGTCATCTTCCTTCTACCTTTTGCCTTTAAAATTCCAATACATAATGGGTTTTCTTTAAAATTATCTAATACGGCTTTATAACAACTATTATATTTTGCACAGACAACCTTGTGCAGAAATACAAATGATATTCACATTGCCAAAGCTAAAAAATCCTACACTCTCTCTCTTATGATAACAAAACATCATTACCTCTAGCCCTTAATGGAAAAGAAACTCAACATTACAACCATCAGCAAAACTCATTGTTAGCAATCCCATTCTGAAATGCTGCATCAAAAATTCATATATTTACTGTACATACTCGAGTATAAGCCTAGTTTTTCAGTACCCAAAATGTGCTGAAAAAGTCACCCTCAGCTTATACTTCAGTTGGGTGCCATGGGTCCCTCCAGACTAGCACCCTCTGTCCTTTGTGTGCAAATTAGGCCAACCACAACAGACCCTCCAGTGCCCTGGCCCGCTGCCAACTAGCAATACTTATTTCCCCTTACGTGTCCTCTTGACCAGGTCTGCTACCAGTTTGCCAATGTGCAATGAGCATGGGGTAGTACTCATTGTTTTTGTTGACCCTCTTCTCCACTTACAAAGCTAGTTTACTGTTTTTCTTTGAAATAAATAACGTATACCCCACTGACGCCTCAATTAATGTAATTTTATTACTCGAGTCGATACGTTTCTTCAATTTTCTGTTTCCAGTTAGGTACCTTGGCTTATACTTGAGTATATACAGTACTTACTTTCCTTCTTTTTTTTTACAGAATCTGTGCTTACGGTGGGCCATGTTGGGTAGACATGACCCACTTCCTCCCTGCGTGTCTACCCAAGCTCATATGCAATCACTAATACTGGAATAGGAAAGATCAGAGATGGCAGTGTTGTGTATGCAGAATATCATACTAAACAATGAAATAAAACAACTTTGAGCTTATTTATCAATTTTCAACTTAGAACTAGTGATGGGCAAAATGTTTCGCTAGGCATGGATTCGCGGCGAATTTCCACGTTTCGCCATTGACGCATTGTTTCACAAAATGGATGAAAAAATTTGCCGCAAAAAAATTTGCTGCATGTCCAAAAATTGCCGCCCGCATCAAAAGAATAGTCGTGGGTGACAAAATAATAACTGCGTGACAAAATAATAACTGCGTGACAAAATAATAGCCGCGGACGACAAAAGAATAGCCGTGGGTGACAAAAGAATAGCCGCGCAATGAAAGAATAGCCGCGGGCGACGAAAGAATAGCCTGCGCAAAAAAAAGAATAGCCGCGGGCGACAATTTTTTTTGACATGCAACATTTTCGCCGTTTCGCGAATCTTTTCAAAGATTCGCTACAAACTTTTCGTATTCAAGCAAAAAGTCATCATCAGAAATGATCGGATTTCATGATTTGGATTCGTACCTTAGTGAATCGGGCCCATAGAATATAAAGAGTATTAGAGAATACATCTATTTTTGTATTTATTTATAATCTATAATTGTATTGATCCCTTTCTGTTCTATTACAGTATTCTCTTGGGTGCCTATTTATCACTCTGTAAAACAATTAACGTCAGAAAGACTGTGTAAAATAAATGGCAAATTTATCAAGGTGTGTGTTTTATTTCCCACAGTCAAAACGCCAGATTTCACACCATTCTTTTACATCACTTCATACCTTGTGTAATCCATTAAAGTCAATGGTAAAAATCAAAGTTCCAGCAGAAAAAAAACACAGAAGGAATGTGATGGATAACTGATGTATTTTCCCTAGCATTTTCAATCTGCTGCTTCCGTACATGCCAGATTTTTTACAGAGGCACATGAATGCTAAAAATCATTGCACAGCCACTATCATAATAATTTATGCATCAGAACACATCAACACAGTCCAAAAACTGTCAAACGCAAGTCAAGGTCTAAACATATGAGAATATGCAGATTAGCATCTAACCGTACCTTGCTTTAAGTGTTAGGGCCAATAGAAAACAAAAGTCATAATCCTAGTCTTTTAAACTTTTATAGCTCCTGTGAGAAGCTAACTATTGTAAAGAATTGCATTACTGTGTTTCACCTACTGGGCTTAGACCAAGTTTAACATTTGATAGATGATACTAATCTAGAATTATTGACTGCTTCACACTAGTGCAGTGGTATATAATAGCCATGCTGAACAGTAATAAATGTTGGTGGCTCAGAATTCCGTCACATACACTTACATTCAGATGCTGATCCCTGTTCAACATCTAATGCTTTGTTGTGCAGATTTTTTAATTTTATGACAATACAAACTGAAAGAGTCAAATGGCCAAAGATATATAACAAAGGAACATCATTAGTGTTGTATTGCTATAGGCCTATTGTTTGTATCCACTGAATACTATTCTGTTCCCTTCCTATAGAGTCTCCCCTGCACTCTCTCTCATTGTTTACACAAGAATACCCTCAGGAGCACTGGTAACCCATTCATTTTATGTGCATAGAACTACTTTACCTTATGGTTTTATGTCTAACAGTGGTCTAAGGCAGTGCCGTATAACTGGTGGCCCTTGTCATCCCCCCGTGTGCCCACCCCCTACCTGTCTGGCTGCCCCCCAACTTGCCTGGCTACTGATACTCTGCCTGCCCTACCCTGCCTGTGTGTGTCATACTCCTCCTGCCCTATGCTGCATGTGTGTGCCATACTCTGCCTGCCCTATGCTGCCTGTGTGTGCCATTCTCTGCCTGCCCTGCCTATGTGCGCCATACTCTGCCTGCCCTACCTGTGTGTGCCATACTCTGCCTGCCCTACCTGTGTGCGACATGCTCTGCCATATGGTGCCTGTGGGTGCTGAACCCGGCAGGGGTTTGTTAGCATTTGGAAATAGTTGTTAGGGGATCCCTAAGGTGTGTAATTATTTTGTGCTGGGGGTTGCTGAGCTATCCACAGGGGAAGCATATGGATTTAAGGGTGTGGCTTAATATGACTTAATAAACTTCTTTCACACATAAGTGATGGGTGATATCCCTGCAGTGAGCACCAACCATTTGGGTTTTTGCTGTGCTACCACCATTAATGTGGGGATGGTTTAAAAACTCTTGTGATAACATGGGTGTGGTTTAAAAAAGGGGAGTGGTCAAAAGGGTTCCATTATTGGCCCTCCACCATGTAGGCCAGAAAAATTCCAGCTCTCGGTACCACAGAAGAACAGCACTGGTCTAAAGGCACAACTCTTGTGTATGCAGTGTGAAAATATCAGTCATTTCCCATCTTAAAATATTAACATTGTTTTAGCATGTTTTTCTTTTTCTCTTCTCTGTTGTGCTCTGAAGTTTAATATCTTCATACATTTAGGTAACATTTTACCACCAAGGTTTAGGGGTTATTTATCAAAAAGTGAGTTAATTATAAGGTATTTTTTGGAAAATATTTGCAGCCTATTTGCATAAATGTGTAGTCTCATTTTATCCCATTTGTATAATTGAATTATCTACAATGACATATTAAATTATACAGTTTCTCTCTTTTGACCATGGTGCTGTGGGAATAATGTTTACCAAAAACTAAAACTGCTTCAATTTGATTAGGTCATTTCTATTTAACACAAATTAAAGCGTGCTTTGTATTGACTATTTCCTTCTGCTTAATAAGTTTGTCTATGCCCACTGGCAACAAGATATAGATTTTAAGGGGGGGTGAAAAGAAAAAGGAACTGTTCAAAACCCATACACCTTTTTCTTACAGTGTCTCCCTTCTTTATACTCTAATATTTGTTTTTTAATGAATTTTTAAATGGGACTTTGCAGTACATTTAACTAACTTGGTCCAAATAAAATCTGGCATTGAACTCCTGACCTATTTGATGCAAAAAAAAAAAAAGTAAACCGCATTTGTCATCTAGTATGACCTTACACAGAGGAATGGATTGGTAACTTTACAAGCAAATGTAATGCATGTGATGTCCAATATACAGTATTTTTTCCTTGGCCACTGCAATCATTTTCTATTTACACTGACAAGTAAATCACTTTTTATTGAACAGCATATTTTTCTGACATTCTGCACGAGTTCAAACAGTGCTGAGAAACGTCTGAATATATTTGCAGAATTGCATTTGCATTTTATAAATCTTGTTTTGCTGCTGCTTAGGTTTAGAATGTGTTCCATGTCTGTAACAGAGAAACAAGGAAACTGCCAACATTGCTAGACTTGGCTGCACAGCTTTGCATAGTACTTTTACATTATAATATTACAGAGATAGCTCATGCATTAGGGGATTTCTGCAATTCATTTATGTGTGTATTTATGATTGTTAGTGTAAGCTATAATGGTAATAATGTCATAGCCTAACAAAAAAGTATTATTATTTTTGTTTGTTTTTTCATTCATACAAATGGTGTTTGAGGTGTTACAATATATCTTACACTATTTTTATGGAGGCATGACATGGTTATTGAACACAAAAACAGCTGCATTCCTTCATTTAAACTGAGATGCACTTCTTACAATTCATATCACTGGATTATTCAGCTCTGCATTTGAAGTTGAATGTTTTCAAATTCTAAAACAAACCTGTTAGTCTCTTTATAGAGACATCTTTACAACACTTTCTTAACTTAAGTGTAAAGACAGTATTAGCAATGCAAAGCAATATGGCAGTGGTTGTAACAATACAATGGGGTGTGCTGCGGGGATTCCTTAACCACATGGTTAAAAACAAAAGACTTTATTCGAATGACATGTCTATTGCCTTATGCATTTTTTTATGTTTGGATGCCCTTATGTTCCCCATAGCTCTCTGTCATTCTTAAGTACTTAAATATCCAATAGCCTAAGCTATTGGTCTTGTACAAAGAAAGCACCTTATTGACACCCCGCAGGGTTAGGGCCAGGGCATAAGGGCACCTAGACCACAGAGTCTGCTGTATCGGAGTTCCCCTACCCTTCTGAAGATTACATTTACTGCTCATACAATCTTTTGCAGTGCGCTGCCTGTTGGGATGCCAGGTTGGTAGAAATTTTTTTACATTGGGGACCCAGAAGGAACCAGGTTCAATGCAAGAAAAGTAGTAACCTCTGCTGTATGCTGCGAAATGCATAGAGCTTGTCAGGTATATTAGGAGAGCTGGAGTTTATTGCAAATTCTGAAAATGATGATATCTGGTAGAATGGAACATGGGCTGTGAATTTAAATGGTTGCAATCTTTTTAGGCGGGACAGAGGGATAAAAAAGGTGGAAGAGTCTTTAAAGCCAGAATTAAAGCCATGCACTAAAGAAATAAACAGGGTCAACATTTGGGGGGGTTGTGGTATCCCTTTGGGTAAAAATTTCAGCAGGGCTAAAGGTTACAAAGAAAATTATCATTGATGTATGCTACAAACCACCCCATATAAGTAGAAAGAATGAAGTCCAAATGGAAGAGGCTTCTGTAGTGCTGTAGTGAAGACTACCTATTCACTCAGGAACTGACCTGTGCAAAAGACAGTACTCCTTCGTAAAATACTCAGAGTAGAGATAATTCTCAGAATCAAATCTTATAAAAATATTGGATATTGGAAATTTATGATTTTCATGTCACAATTTAATAGTCCTTATTAGACCTTTATTACATTAAGAAATGTAACCAGGCATAGCATGCTTTTCAAGAGCAGCAAAATACAAAACTGACTACTTTTTTCAGTGAGCAGTTTTATTGCCTACACTGAGCACTGGCACAAACTATAATATGCACAATATGTTTCCTGCTCGCAATAGGCTATAACTTAAACGATACACATGACCTTTTATGATTTAATAATGCTCACAGATTAAGTTAAAAAGAAATAAATTCTGGTTTGTATATGCAATACATAAGTGGTAAAATATACAACCATTGAAGTAAGCAGCGTAGAGTATGCAAGCTGTGTACTAGTAAATTTAAAAAGGGAGGTATTCACGCAAGAAAGCTTTGGAAATCAAAATATTATTTTCTTTTGTCATGTTTTACTGCTTAAAGCAAAGTCCATTGCAGGCTAGATGAAGTCTCGCAACAAAGTCTTTATATTGGCTAAAGGTATTTTTTTCATAAAATAATACTGCGATATGAAACAAAATGAAAAATTGTGCATGAAAGCAAAATCCATTAGAGGTATCTATTCCCTCTTTTTCATTGTTACTTAGATATGAAAAAGCTATGCTTTTATTCTAAAATTCATTGAACCTCATGAAAATGCCTAAAAGAATGGACACCATGGGAAAGACAAGAGTAAGATATATAAAAAGAAATTTAACAGTATTAAAATGTCTTCACAGCAATGATGAAACAAAGCCACAAGGAAAACTATGTCAAAAAGTTTGTATATAACAGTTGAAAAGTTTTTGTAAGTGTAAAAAAAATTCAATCAGTCTACATGCCTATAAATGATCTATGTCAGGTACAATGGGCTGTTCTGAGCGTTAAATTATAAGATATCTGGCCAACTGTTCTACATCAATTACAAACTAGCATATTCACGACAACTGACACAAAGGGGCTGATTTACTAATCCACGAATGGTCCGAAGGCGTCCGAATGCAATTTTTTGTAATGATCTGTATTTTGCGATTTTTTCATAAATTGTTGCGATTTTTTTGTAGCCGTTACGACTATTTCGCAAAATGTCGCGACTTTTTCGTAGCGTTACGACTTGCGCGAATTGTCGCGACTTTTTCGTAGCCTTCGCGCCGAGTACGAAAGTTTCGGATTCATTCAAGCTTCAGTATCGTGAATTTTCTTGGACCAGGTTGGAGCTGCAGAGTGCCATTGAGTCCTATGGGAGGCTTCCAAAATCATGCTAAGTCTGAAAGTTTTGCCCGCAGTTTACGAGCGCTCAATACAAAAAAGTCGCGACAAGATATGAGCAAATCGTAACAGCAACGAAAAAGTCGCAACAATTTGCGCAAGTCGTAATGGTTACGAAAAAGTCGCAACAATTTACAAAAAAATCGTAACGGCGACGAAAAAATCGCAAAAAATAGGAAAAAGTCGCAAAATGTTTGTCTTCCAATCGGAATTTTTCCCATTTGGATTCGGATTCGTGGATTAGTAAATCAGCCCCTAAAGCTCCACACTTATATCAAGATGTTTGACAAAATTATTAAACAATGAATAATACAATATTAATGTCCATCCTGCTGGTACTGTAATAATAATATAATAAAAAATAAGATTAATGCTTCCTTACAGCAAATTCAATATTTATTTGGGCTAAGGCTCTGATATTGAGTTTTTTAGGGCTGACTAACCACTATAGTGCTGAGTGCTGAGTAAAAAGTTAAATTTGCCCAGCACCAAAGTGGTTAAGGAAGGTGCCCGGGACTGTAGGGAGGGGTTCATTCCTGCAGGCAAAGATAATGTAGTCAGGGGCTTAGCAGGGATTGGCCACCTAGAGTAGGGGTGGGGCACTGGGCACTGAAAAGCTGGCCTGATCAACTGCCCACCCACCCCCTTGTTTTTTGGGTATTACATGGTGTTTTTGCACTTCACTTGCCTTACTTTACAGTATAGCACAAAATTTCTGTTTAACCCTTTAAGTGCCAGCCAAATTTGTCATTTCAGTTCCCCCCAGTGCCAGACGTTTTTTAAGCATTTTGTACTTATTCACTTTAACAATGTTTCTTGGAAGGAAAACCTCGATGAAACTAGGGAAATTATATATAGTTTTTTTCGTCACTAATTGTCCTTCAACATACACACTGAATTTTATAACTTTTCTGGATATATGATGTGTATTTTGGGTGAAATATGTAAAAAAAAAAAAAATTAAGAAAATTTTCTGTATATTTTGAGTTTTTTTCCATAGAAAAGTTGATTTTACACACTTTTTTTTGTTGTTTGTAAAAGCCCTGATACTCCCAAGTCCAACGATACCAAATATGTGGTGGTAACTCACTGTTCCTGTCCAGAAGTAACCTCCAAACTAAAGCAGTACTTTGTACAATATCACACCAGAACAAATTGGAAAAGCGCTTACCGTATATACTCGAGTATAAGCCGATCCGAATATAAGCCGAGGTACCTAATTTTACCTAAGAAAACTGGAAAAACTTATTGACTCGAGTATAAGCCTAGGGTGAGAAATACAGCAGCTACTGCTAAGTTTCAATAATCAAAATAAATACCAATAAAATGACATTAAATGAGTGGGGTATATGTTTTTAAATATTTATTTAAACGCAAAGAATTAAAATCCTTCAAAACTATATATAGTTTATATAGAATATAAAGTGCAATGTGTAGTGCAGAATGGGACAGGTGATGATGGCAGATGAAGATGAATTTGGGAGCAGCCAGGGCACTGGAGGGTCTGGTTGCGGGGGGCCTCATTTGCACACAAAGGACAGCGGGTGCTAGTCTGGAGGGGCCCATGGCACCCAACTCAAGTATAAGCCGAGGGTGACTTTTTTGGCACATTTTTGGTGCTGAAAAACTAGGCTTATACTCGAGTATATACAGTATAACAGTTGATGCAGCATAACTTATCATAACTTATATGTAAATATAAAATATCCCCTCATGTTTGGTATTTTTAGAAACTGCAGACCTTCAGGTTTCTAGGTGCAATCTAGTTTTCACTCAAAAGCCAAATACTTTTTGTCAGTGCATCGTGAAATTTGAAGCTTTTTTTTTTTTGCATTTCTGTTTTTTTTCTAAAATGTAAACTTGGATGCAAGATCAAATGTGGATTTGGCAAAAAAAAATCTCACAAAGATTTTCGAACCAAGGCAAATTTGAAAGACAAACTTCTCCCGAATAAAATGATGCCCCATATGTATGGGTGCACATAAAGAGGTGGCCACCAAACACCCCAATGCAGGGGCAATGCATAAGAGCAATTACAAAAAAAAATTGGGGGGCTGCGCTCTATGTGCACTACCTGCAGTTTTTCAGTGTTAACCCCCCTACCTGTGAAATAACCCACACAAACTATATATTTCCAAAAAGTGCATACCTTCAGCTATTCAGAGACACCACTCTTCTCTTTCTAAATAGAAAATTGTGGCCGCAGTCCCTTGCAGAAATCAGCACTTTGGTCAGAAATCAAGGAAAAACCAGATACAAACCTAGATTTCTCCTCAAAATCTCCATGGCAACATCAATCTGAAAGTACCCCTAAATAAAACGATACCCCATATGTATGGGTGCACATAAAGTCGTGGCTAAATCAAATCACGAAAATGCAATAGAACCACTAAAAGCAATGAAAGAACAATAATTGCAATGAAATCGATGATCAGAGCCCTGGATCCACCAATGTCACTGAAAATCCAACCTTTTTTGGGGCACTAAACATGCAATAAAGAACAATGCAAAGAAAACACAATAAAATGAGTAAAATCCAATAAAATCACCTAAACCAACAGAAGATCTACCAACGACACTGCAGAAGCAACCTTTTTTGGGACACTAAACACGCAATAAAGAACAATGCAAATGTAATAAAATCAAATTACGAAAATGCAATAAAACCACTAAAAGCAATGAAGAACAATAATTGCAATGAAATCGGTGGTCAGAGCCCTGGATCCACCAACGTCACTGCAAATTCAGCACCCAATAGCAACAGAAAAGTTAAAATGCAATAGAATAATTAAAAAACACAAATAAATTATGAAAACGCCAAAAAACACAAAAATACAATGAAATAAATCAAATAATTATAGAACAAAATCAGAAACAATGTTTTAGTGAAAAAAAGACTGCCAAAGAAAGCAAAGAAAGAAAGAAAGAAAAGAAAAGAAAAAAAAAAGTGTGAGTGTATGTGTATGTGTGTGCTTGGCAAAGTTGTCTGTAAGTGTGTATGTGTGCAAAAGTGTGATAATGAGAAAGACAGAAGAAGAAATAGAAATTTTTTTTAGACAGTTTAGATAGAAACAGTGGTGTAGAGTTGTAGTTCAGCTCACCCATGGCAGGCAGGCAGGCGATCAGGGCTACCCAATCCGGCAGGAAGGCAGCAGGTGGGTCCAGCAGTCACACGTGGCAGGCAGGAGAGGAGGAGGCAATGGTAGGGGGGGGGCGCTATTTAAAGGGACAGCAGTGGACACGTCATCATCGCATGCCCACTACTGTCATTGGCTGGGACCTGATCGGCATGGCTGGGGGACTGGATCGGTGAGTATGTCTTCATTTGCTCATTGCCTAGGGGGATGTGGGGGTTTACAAGCGCTGCACTGCTTTAAAAGCGAGCAAAGCGCTTGTAAACCCGAAAGTGCTGCAGGACATAGATTTTACGTCCTGTGGCACTTAGGTACTTTGGTACCCAGGACGTAGAATCTACGTCCTGTGGCACTTAAAGGGTTAAGCATTTGCTGTGTTGGTAAATTTGCAATTTTGTTAATTGTATGTCTCAATGGTTGGCGGATATCCAATTATGTTATTGCTGCAGTGGCTGGTATTGGGATATTTGAATGTTTATGACATGCCAAGAACAAGTTATCTGGTTTAATAAATATATATTAATAAAGCTGTGGCCAACCTCCATCCATTTGTTTTGTCTGTTTCATTGCTATCTAATTGCTTTAACAATGACCAGCTGCAAATAAAAATTTAATTCTGAAGATGGATTTTTATTGCTATTGTAATTTAGTATTACTTTTTTCCATAACAGTTTTTATTGATTTTTTTAGACATTTTAAAAATAATAGATATGTGATATCACAAAGCAAACAATGCAAAGGTCATTACAATTCATTTAGTATATGGGGGTGGGGGGGGTTGCAGTGGGAGAGGGAAGACTGAGCCATCCTAATTATTTAAGAATAGTGATGAGTAAAACGATGTAAAAATTCACGAAATGGCATGAGAGACAATTCTTTCTGACGCATGACAATTCTTTTGATGAGAGATAATACATTTTGATGTGCGACATTTCTTTTGATGAGCAAGACAATTCTTTTTGGCGTGCAACAATTCTTTTGACGTGGGCGACAATTTTTGGATGTGTGCCGAATTTGGTCACCCGTTTTGAAAAAAAAAATCCGCCAATGGCGAATCACAGAAATTCACCGCAAATCTATACCTGCAGAATTTTTCCACCCATCACTATTTATTAATTAAATATATCATGCCATGTGAATACAGGACTACTGAATATAGGCAGCACTGTATTCATGCAGTGTGCAATTCAGTACAATGTTTTACATGTTCTGTGTTTTGAGAGGAAGTACAAATTCGATTTTCAAAAGTGTGTATGTTTGACAAGAAACTAGAATACATAGTACAAATGTAGCATTTAGTAAACCTTTTTCAAGTTTTTTCGAGAGTTGGTAGGCTCATTGAAAATGATGAGTGGAATGCGATTGTTTAGTCAAGTTTTTTTTTTTTTTTAAATAAATAAGTACACATCGGAGCTTGATCAGTTTCTGAGTTCTTTTTAAAGAGAAAACTTGAAAATTCACAAATTCAAATACATTGATACATTGTTTGATACAATATCATAATATTCATGTAATTATGTAAAGGGTCTCAATTTTGTAACAAAAGGGAAAACATGTAAATCGCTAAAGAATATCTAGCTTATACAGTATATGTTGTTGAAGACTCCACAAAATGCTATCAAATTCCATTAAGGAAAAAAGTAATCCTCTTTTTTACTCATTCACAGACTCTACTATTAATTTTTGAATAATGGCAGACTTTTTTTTCTTAAATTATAAAAGTGATGGAAATGGAGTCCTTGAGAGAGAAAGGTTAAAAATGGCTCTGGGAAAAGCATATTAAGTAATGTTTTAAGGCAGTGATTTATTCAAAATGTACATTTCAATAATGAGCCAAAGTGCTAATCAGTGCCCACAGATATATGATAATAAATTCAACTGAGGAACTTCGATATTTTTCAGCATAGTAACTGCAGGCCTAATGATTTCATTAATCAAAACATACAAGAATTGTTACTTTTTTAATTTGTTTAGTCCATGACACTTTAATAAAAACAAAGAATATGTTATTCATGACTGCAAAATATGACTTTAAAAAGCTAGAGTAGTATCATTTTTCCCCCTAAGAATCCTCACAGACAAGAACCTTTGCAATTAGTCTTGAAATAATTTACCATTCCTTATGGAAATCATTTAGTCTGGCATTACATAATACCTGTTACTCAAAAAGAATAGGTTATTCTTTGTGTATATTCAAAGGCTGGAAAATTCTCTTGAGATATGCTATTCATCTAAGAATACTGTAGATTGCAAGCTCACTATCTTCAGCAAGTGTTACATCTGTCAGATGCCTTTAAGGGGAACTAAACAGAAAACAAAAATAATATAAAAGGAAGGTTAATCCTTGGATTTTTCTTTTTTCCTTGTTGATCTTTTTAACAGCTCCTCCACTGGGTCACTGAGCCAAAGAATAAATGATCAACACCACGGGCTAAAGGGGTAACAAAACCTAGCACAACATTGTTGTATCTAGAAAAAACAACAGTGTGAATTAAACTAAACCTTTGTGAATTGTACATAAAAATGTGGTGATCTCTAAGAATTGTGCATTAAAGTTTTTTGTATAAAGTTAAAAAAAACTTATACAGTAAGTGCTAGCATGTAGAGAAATCTTCTCAGATCCACAAATAGTGGCAAGACTAACTACTTAAAAACCCCTAATGTTAGAGATGTGCATCTACAAATATCTGTGGGATTCATTACTCTGCAAAGATAATTTGAAAGCAGGGGGATCACCCATACTGTAAATATGTTTTATTTAAAGATGACGTAAAGTTATAATCACTATGAGGGTGACAACTATTAGAAAGCCTAGGTGATTACAATTGCATATAGTTGATAACATGATATCCCAGACCAGTGTCCCTGTCCACTAAAATATGCACCAGTCTGCAATATTTCTCTAAGCAAGAGAGGCACTGAAACAGGCAGAACAACCAAAGCAGAGAAGGCATGGTAGGTGGGAAGGACTGACTAGACAAGCCTGATAGTGAGGTACAAAGGGTTTATTCAACTTTCGTGAACCCAGTCCAGGCACAAGTCTCAG
The DNA here is from genome assembly GCF_000004195.4 of Xenopus tropicalis. Lineage (NCBI taxonomy): Eukaryota > Metazoa > Chordata > Amphibia > Anura > Pipidae > Xenopus > Xenopus tropicalis. Next base: position 128,893,435 of record NC_030678.2, on the reverse strand, counting down.
GGCAGGTAGAGTTCTAGAATATCAGGGCAATAGCAGCAATTGCACACATGAATAGAATACAGTTCAAGAAGACATACTATATATTTATCATTACACTCCCAGAGTTCACAGCAAGTAACTAGGAACTACTGATGGGTGAAATAATTTGGCAAGCATGGATTCGGCAACAAATGTCCATGTTTCGCCATTGGTGGATTATTTCGTTAAACGGACGACAAAATTCACAGCAGAAAAATTAGCAGAAAATCAAGAAATTGTTGCATGCGTCAACAAAAAAAGAAAGCGCATCAAAAAGTGTTTTTTTGATGCCCAACATTTTCACTGTTTCGTGAATCTTTTCAAAGATTTGCAAATTTTTCGGCAAAGCAAAATGGGACAGATTTGCTCATCACTACTAAGAATGCCAACTGGATGGCTTGGCTTAAAGCAATGTTTAAAAGAATTCAGTATTTTTACATTGGTCTGTTTTTGATTTTATTTCTGTTGCTTTCTCGCTTTTTGCATTTGTGCAAGTTTTTTTTTTCTTGTGTGAATGCCTTTATGCATTTTTTTACCAGAAGTCATCTTTTTCTGTTTAATCAACCTTTAAAGACCATTGACTGCTAAATTATTGCCACACTAGCCCTCAGATTTTCATTTGAAAAAATATGTAAATTTTCCAAGAATAGTTCAAATGATAATTACTATGTTTATAATATTATTGTTTAATCTAATATTAATATCTATCAGCTAATGCTCAGTTACATTAATACAATTGCAATGGGTGTTGTAGCACTGACATAGAAAACATTGCAATGCAAGATTTTTTTTTCATAAAAAAATGAAATAAGTGTATAATAAAGGAACCTGTGTGACTATGCTAGTTATAACAAAAAGTATTGGCAACTTGTGAGACCTTACATAAGGCTGTTCTAAGGGTCTAATTAAATTAAAACATGTAAAGGTTGCTTGCTCTTGCATTGAACGAATGTATTTTGGTATTTTCAGGATTTCTGTAAGAACATCTGTCAGACTTAAGATGTCTTTAACTGAGCACCTTTGCACTTACTGTCAAAAGAGATTTTTTTTTTAATTCTGCTTCTTGCTTATATTGTTCTCAAGTCTTGATAAAGAACTGTTTCCAATAAATGAGTATTTAGTTAGAAAAAGAATACAGCTTAAGGAGGACATTTAACAGCAAAAATAGCGGAGCACCACATAATTAAAAATAAAAACTCTTTATTCAGTTATTTTATAAAAGGAGGACATTTAGTAAAGCTTGACTTTTTTGACGCTAAAAACAGATTTTTTTTTTGCAGAAAAACCCCCCACGATTTTTCATGATTTATAATGCAACAAAACTGCATAAATTATGAATGTAAAAATATGAAAGTTTTTTTTTTCAAAACTTTTTTCATCAGTGTTTTGGTAAATGACATACATGGAAATGAGGTACGTCATGGTTTAAAACAATTGTAAAACCATAAAAATCTGAATACTAATAAATAATAATAATAATAATATTCTTGTTCTAAATAATACCAACACTTAGGGGCTGAATCCCAAAATGTGTAAAATTCGGATTATATACAATAATTTATGATTATTGCAAATATCATGAAAATGCTTACGAAAAAATCGTATTAGTCATGATAATATCGTATTGCCGATCCAAACGATGGCGGGAAAACCTTTCTGACTTTAATCCTTCTGTGCATGTTTTTTAAAGCCTCCCATAGGACTCAATGGCACTCTGCAGCTCCAACCTGGCCCAAGGAAAGTCTCCCATAGGGCTCAATGGCACTCTGCAGCTCCAACCCGGCCCAAGGAAAGTCTCCCATAGGACTCAATGGCACTCTGCAGCTCCAACCTGGCCCAAGGAAAGTCTCCCATAGGGCTCAATGGCACTCTGCAGCTCCAACCTGGCCCAAGGAAAGTCTCCCATAGGGCTCAATGGCACTCTGCAGCTCCAACCTGGCCCAAGGAAAGTCTCCCATAGGACTCAATGGCACTCTGCAGCTCCAACCTGGCCACACAATACCGAAGCTTGAATGAATCTGAAACTTTCGTACTAGACGCGACAAATACAATTTTGTCGGACAAATTGTCACGCTTTTTGTTGCAAAATTAACGAAAAAGTCGCAAAAATACACACAGTATGAAAACATTAAAAAAAACTTTTTTTTGTATTTGGAAGCTATTGCACTTTGATAAATGAGCCCCTTAGTTATTTCTAAACATTTGTAACTTATTTTTTTCCAATATCCAAATTTTGTTTGCCCTAAAATCATAAATTTTGGCTATGATTTGCAAAAATTGAATTTCCAATATTTATTAAGAAAAAACATGGAAAAACTTGAATGTGAAAGTTTGCGCAATCATGTAGAATCAATGGAACCTTTAAAAATGATGAGTAAAATAAAAATTTAAGTTATTCAAGTTTTTTTCAGTTTTATTTGATCACTTTTTTATATTTAGATTTTTAATAATCTACGTTCGTGGTTTTTTAAGTTCAAATAAGCCCCCTAGGGACATATTTATCAAAAATTTAGTTGCCAGTTTTATTTTGGGAAAAACATGATGAAAAAGCAGTGACATGAAAAAAACATTCAAGTATTTTCTAAAACCTTGAATATTTAAGATCTATTAAAACAGGAGGAAAACTTCAATCACTATGGGGTGCCAAATGTTAAGCACCCCCTAGTGGTGGTATCCGATACCCTGGGCCAGTGTTACTGTTAGCAGAACACTGCACCAGCCCAGGTCCTTCTCAGTGAGCACCTTAGAGGGATCCTGTAGTTCCACTTTCTTTAATCAAAAGGTATGGTAAAGTAAAAAAAAATAAATTGGCTTTTCACTTTACTGCACATGTACATCAATGTGAAAAAAGAAGGAGGAAGAGGATCATTCACACAAAAGTACACCCAGTGATTAAAGCTTTTCTTTAAAGAAAAAAAATTCAAAAATTTGCCAGAAAAACCCTGCAAGTAAAACCTGGCAAGGTTGTATAGAAGTCTATAGGAATATTCTTTAACAGATTTATTTATTTTGCAAGTTTACTGGGAAAAAAAAGCAAATAAACAAATTTTATTATAAATCAAACTGCTTCTTACAGATGTCGCCAATGAAAAAATGTGAACTTGGTTATTCGGTTCAAGTCTTTTCTCTAGCGTTTAAGAAAAAGTGAAAAGTCCCTTGTGTTTTTTTTCTGTGCCCCCATTTTTTTTATTGGACTAAATTTTTGATATATCTGCCCCATATGTATGTATGTATGTATAACTTTATAAAGCGCCACAAGGGTACGCAGCGCTGTACAGTCTTACAGAATACAAAATTACACACAGGGAGGACGAGTGATATAATAAATAAATACAATAAATACATATATGTATATATATATATATATATATATATATATATATGTAAAAAATGCTGATGCACACCAGGAAAATTTTATCAAAAAAAAGATACTTAGTTTATTTAGATCGACGTTTCGGTCCTCACCCGGGACCTTTATCAAGATATATATATGTATATATATATATATATATATATAAGTGCCATGTGGTATGAGACACAGTAGGAAGGAGGTCCCTGCCCCGTAGAGCTTACAATCTGAGTGGTTGGGTAACATACAGGCACAAATTGGAAGGTAAGAGTGCATCAGGTATGGGCATGGACTGGGCAAAATAAGGTAAGCGCAGGACTGGGCAAAATAATGTCTTAGTGCTCCAAGAGGTAACAGCTGAGTTTTTCTTAAAGAGAGTGGGTGAGTTTTCCCTACGGAGGGATTCAGGGATAGTAAAAGTCACACAGATACATTCTAGATAGTGATGAGCAAATCTGTCGCATTTTGCTTCACCTGAAAATTTGCAAAATGACAGCAAAATTTGCGAAAAGGCGAAAAATCTGTGAAACGTGTTTGTTGCAAGCTTTTTTTTTGCTCGCATCTTATTTTTGCCCATTTTGATGTGTACGCTCCAGTTCTGATGCAACTGTGCCATTTTTCCCCACAACCACGCCTTTTTTCTAACTCGACTGTGCCAGTTTTGACGCAACTTTTTTGACGTACAACAAATTTTTCTGCAGCAAATTTTCTCAGAAGTTTCGTAAAACAATTTGCCTGTGAACAAATGCGGAAATTCACTGCAAATCTATGCTTGGTGAAAAAATTTGCTCATCGCTAATTCTAGCATTAGGATTGATGAATCTTTCAAAAATCCCAAAGGAATGAATAGAAAGTGAATGAGTTTTTCTGGAGTGAGCTCTAAATTTAAACTTTGATAAAGCTGCCCCATGTAGTACAGGTACTTTCTACCTTCATTTAAATGATAAATATCCATTTTGAAGTTTGTGGATATCCCAAAAACTTTGTTAAAAACATAAGTACATAGTTCCAAATGAGCCCACTGTCAAGGATTTGAGTACCTACTTTCACCTTGGTTTTCATATAGTCAATGAAACTGAATGAGAATATATGTAATTAAGGGGCAGATTTATGATTGCTTGAGATTTCGGCTCCTAAAAGCTTCCAAAATCCACTCAGGGAAAAAAACTTTAACTAATGAGGTATTTTTGCCTGAAACTCTGAATTTCTTAACTCACGCATGTTTTTTTTCTGATTGCTCAAGCCAAAAGGCTTGAGCAATCATAAATCTGTCCAAAGTGTATTGTACACGCTTTTATGTTAAAGCTAAAGCCTCTGTGATTGGGATTGCTGGACAAAATATGCATATTTTTCTGAATTTCTGGAACTCTTTGAACCAGTGCATGAAAAAAAAATATCTAAAAGATTTAGTTGTATTCTATGAGGTCAGACCTGCATATTTTATTTTCTTTAAAAAGTAACCTCCTCTAATAAAGTTCATAATGAACATTGCATCAGGGTTGATTATATGCTAACTAAACTTCCAAGTGACCTTTAACAAGAGAACTGTGTTTTCTTATTTGCCCCATTATATTAATTTCATGGTGCCCTAAATGTAATCTATTTCTTTAACATTTTCAATTAAAATGTTGTTGTTAATTATTACTCATTACTTATACTTCCTTCTCCAAAACATTGATTACACAGGTAATTTATGAAACGCAATTTATAATGCTATTCACTGCTGTTATATTGGAAAATAATAACTAATCAAAAAGCAATATACAGTTACTTAGAATAAATCATCTTCGTAATTATCTTCTAATTTGTTTGTGATAGACGCATAATCCAAATGTGACAGCCAACAATGATTTAGCTCCTTTGTATAAATGAAACAGGATAAAACAGGAATACATGACAAGTTTCCCAGAAGCAAACTAATAATATGCTGTCTTTCATTTATCTTTGGTATCTCTTCTTTACTTATTGCGAACAAATCAAAATTTATATTTGTCATCTGATCTGTTATGCAAGCTAATTGCCTTTCCATCGTGTATGCAAAAGAACAACTTTACAAGCAACATGAATAACTTTAGTACAAATATTTAGAATGCAATATGTTATGAAAAGGTGGCAAGTCATTCCAATTTATCCAATACTAAAAATACTAAGTCAGTATTGGTATGATTTAGGAATATTTTAATTCAAATTTTTATATTGCTTATTTACTGCTTGTTAAGTTGTAGTCATGACAAAAAAAGCAGAAAGGGCAAAATGCATGCAGTTCACTATATGAAAACCTTTAAAAAAGAGAAGTACATACAAATAAGCTAATTAAGCTGTAATGAATAAAATTCAAGTACAGATGGCCTTTTTAATGAAGATACTGGCTAAAGATAGACCAAGAGTAGTAATGAGTGAATCTGTCCCATTTAGAAAATGTTGTGTGTCCCAAAAAAATTTGTTTTGACACGCAACAATTTTTTTTTTTTTTTACGCAGGCGACAATTTTTCATTTTGCTTCCAATTTTTCCATACCGAACTTTGTTGCCATTTCGCAAAACAATCCACCAATGGTGAAACATGGAAATTTGCAGCGAATCCATGCCTGTCGAATAATTTTACTGGAGTAAAACATAGGTTTGGGTTATTAGGGAACCTATTAGAGAGTAATGCAAAACTTGCCGTATGTGCTCAGGTTTGGTCATATAGCTTGGTCAGTTTTGACCATACTGTTCTACCATCTGGATAGGTCTGTAGGTCATTTCGCCAGACCTAAACCTCTGAACAATAGGAAGGTGGACATACATGTGCCTGGCCATTTGTATATTATCTGCTAGTTTGGCCTCTGGGCTTGGGTTTGATACTGTAGAAGATAAGCCAATGACAATCTGAAGAAGGTTTAATACTGTATACATATGATGTTAATGTGGCATATGGTGTGAAGGGCTAAGAAAGTATAAGTACACAATCAAAAATATTTTGACAGAGATAAATGTTTGCACTCATATTGCACTAAAGCTGTGGTATTATCAACATGATAGAGACAGATACAAACTATGTACGCTAGAGGCACAAATGCAGGGCTAAGGGGCATATTTAGTATTCTGTGTAAAATGAATTCAGTGAAAAAATGGAGTAAAAAGCTGTGTAAAATAAATGGAGAAGATTGCCTTGGGATGCCAGATTTTCTGCCATTAATCTATGTAAGTTCCGGTGGAAGAAAAAATGCATAAAATTATTACACAGTTTTTCCGTGGCAAAGCCTGGCGATGTGTGGCGAATTTTCTCACCGTTTTTTACACTGCATGATAAATATGCCCCTAAATGTAATTTACAGTGCATGATAATTCTTTATATAAATTTCAGTTTTTATCTATAAAAAGAATCATTGATTCAATTTTATTGTTATATTTTACACCTTTAATACTGATTTTCTCATCTCTAGACCTGGGTCTTAGTTATTATATAATATTTTTAAATTAGTTATTAAAAACTTTTTTTTTTTTAATCTCTTTCTTAGACTGGCTAAACTCCTAGCACAGAATCTGCTTTAGGGAAATAAGAACAAACAAGCTTGAATCATAACAGTAAAATAAATTGTTTGTCACTAAATAAAAAAATGTTTGTTAAGCTTCAGAAAAGCTCATCATAGAAGTTGTTGGTGGAAACCTGAAGGCCATAGAGTGTAGTATTTCCTCAAATAATTTGATGTTGCTCACATCTCTAACATGTCTGTTTCTTGCCTGTTTTTTGAGGTAAAGAATTCTATGCATTTTGTTCATTCTTATGTGCTGTGAAGAAATCCAGTGTTTGGTAAAGAGGTACCACCTTCAAGGTTTATGGTGCTGTACCTAAACCCATGGGCAATAGACCTTGGCAGAGAATCCTTTTTTTCTACCTACTTCAACCAATCTTCCTTGGTGCTAGTCTTTTCTTCTTTATGAAATGTCTGTGCAGATGTAGTATGCAAACTAATGAAAACTTTCCATATCAAACTTTATTGAAACAGACCATTTTGGTGGTCAGCCTAGCCCCCAAGAATGGACAGCAATCTAAATAGTAAAGAAAAATTGAATACATTTTGCTACACTAAGGATATACTTACTCTCGAATTGATGCATAAAGAGATTTGCGTATGCGGGCACCATTGAAGCCCCCATCGCCATGCCCGTCAGCTGTTGATAAAAATATGACTCAAAGCGAAAATAATTGAACTTGAGACATAACTCCAGTATATCCAAAATAAACTGAGTAGTCACTGAAACTTTCCAATGACATCCTAACAGCTGCTAAGCCCTTAGCATGTGGGATGCTGGTATAGAGGCTAACCACATCAATGGTTGCAAGCACCACATCATTACCCAATGGAAATGTAAGGCCTTTTATACAATTCAAAAAATGTGGAGTATCACGTAGATATGAAAAAGTTGACTGCACCACCGGTTGAAGAACCTGATCTAAATACACACCCAGTGGATGTAACAAACCATCTCTTGCCGACACTATCGGTCTCCCCGATATTTTTGGCAACGTGTAGAGTACCGGGCATTTGGGATGTATTAATGTCAAATAATCAAAAAGAGTTTGGGAAAACCACTTATTATTCAAAGCTCAAGTTATGTTTATTAAGTTCAAGTTATGCCCCGGAAAAAGGCCCTGCAACATGGTTGAATAATAACAAAATGGGGTGTTTTAGATGCCCCTCATGTACGTCTTGTCGGTATATGACCCCCGGGGGGGGTAGCTTTTCGCATCCCCACACAAGGAAGCGTTTTAAGATTAGACATCACATTTCTTGTACTACTACACATGTAATATATTTAATCACGTGCCCCTGTGGTCTTTCATATGTGGGAAAGACTGATTTGACATTACGATTACGGATGGATGCACATAGATCGGCAATAAATACGGCTTATCGTGATAATAAAACTACTAAACTGGTGGCTAAACACTTTCTCGAGTGTGGCCATAGATTGCCCACATTTAGATATATAGCCAGAGATCATGTACCCATGCCCAGACGTGGGGGGAATCGGTCTAGATTACTCCTTCAGCGTGAAACATTTTGGATAAAGAAATTAGACACATTGTCTCCTAGGGGCTTGAATGAATATTGCTCCTTTAATTGCTTTTTGGCCATTAGATGAACTACGGTTATAATGAATTTTAATAATGGTTTAACATTGTTTTTTAATATGCTTGTAATATACTTCCATTTGTGTATATAGTAGTCCACGTCCCTTTAACTATAACCAGTGGGTGGTGGTTGGGGGAGGTGGAGCTAACGGGTGGTTACGAAATGTTTGGAGGTGGGGGTTTTGTTTTGTATATATGGGATGTATTGAAGTGAATTCATTAGTGGGGTTTGACATCGTGAACAAGGTCCTAGACCCGGACCGAAACATTGATGTAGACACCCTACAGTATTGGATTTAACTCCTGAAACAGTGGCAACCCTGGTCAGATCAAAACACCACTAACACCAAGTCTGTTGCAAGACCAAAAATGCAACAAAAATCTTCAGTGAATAACAATCACTAAGAGAATCCTTTGCCATAAGGGAATACTTCCTAAACACCAGAGAACAACACTGATATCATGATCCACTTATGGATTGGATATGGATTCCCAAGTGAAGCTCAACACAAATATTAGCACTTCTCTTAAGTAACCTTTGCCCCCTAACTTTAGGGGTTTACTTACTTATTACATAAACATAGTGGTTCAGTGGATAGCACTGCTGCTTTGCAAGGCTGGGGTCCTGAGATCAATTCCAGCCAGAGCACTCAGAACTCTGAAAGGAGTTTGTATGTTCTTTTTGTGTATGTGTGGGTTTCCTCCAGGTACAGTTGTCGTCATGCTCAAAAAACATACAGGCAGAATAATTGGCTCCTGATAAAATTAGCCCTGCTGTGTGCAAATTTTATAGGAATCTTACACTGTAAACTCCACTGGGACACTAGCTATGCATGATGTATAATTCCTGTAAAGTGCTGCAGAAATGTGTTGCGGATATATACAGTAAATACCAGAAAAAAAGAAAAAAATCACAGTAAAACCTAATAGATACAAACCTTTTTATAAGAACAACTAGACACCAAAGCATCCTCCTCCTTAAAACTCTGGCATGGAACAAAGACCTGATACCTACAAGGGAGAGAATGCTCTTAACTTTTTGACTTTCATTTGTAGTTCTGCCAAAGAGTTATAGAACACATGAGCTTTTGATTTTTAAAGTAAGTCATTTACAACTAAATAAATGTGTAATAAATGGAAATGGTAGCCCTCTACAATTATTATTATAAAGCATTTTAAAGGCAATTGTTTAGTCTGTTAGTAACTGTAACTTACAAGATTTTTAATATTCCCTGCAGTATTCCACAATATGAATTTGCGTTCTTGAATTGAATTCGCCAATAGCGAATCCATGTCTGGTGAAAAAAAAATTGCTCATCACTAGTTATACCTAAAATTTCAGTTATGAAAATAATTGTTGCTTTCTAAAGAAAACTTAAACAAAAAAAGAAGAATTCCCTTTTTTTCTAATTAAATTAAATAACCTTTTCCAGCAATACACTCCATAATAGTGCATTGTTTTAGACTTCTTTTCTATATTAGTAAAAGTATCTGTGCAATGCAACTGCTACAGTAATAAATGTCCCATTCCATGAGAAAAAAAATCTGGAAAAACATTTTTTTCTGGCATAATAGTGTATATTTAAAATAAAAGGAATCTGTGGTATCAAGTTGTCATTCTTGTGATAACAATACAACTTTCTCATGTTTAAATAGAAAAAGTTTAGGAATGTTTTGAGTGTTTATTGGGTACACAATGGCAATGGATGATTTTACAATAGCAGAATAGACAAAATAATTAGTGATGGGCGAAAAGTTACGCCAGGCATGGATTCGCGGCGAATTTCCGCGTTTCGCCATTGGCGGATTGTTTCGCGAAACGGATGAAAAATTTCGCCGCGGAAAAATTCGCCGCACGTCCAAAAATTGTCGACAAAATAATAGCCGCGGGCGACGAAACAATAGCGCGCGACGAAACAAGAGCCGCGCGACGAAACAATAGCCGTGCGACAAAATAATAGCTACGGGCGACGAAATAATAGCCGTACGACGAAACAAGAGCCGCGGGCAACGAAACAAGAGCCGCGGGCGACGAAACAAGAGCCGCGCAACGAAACAAGAGCCGCGCAACAAAATAATAGCTGCGGGCGACGAAATAATAGCCGTGCGACGAAACAAGAGCCGCGGGCGACGAAACAAGAGCCGCGCGACAAAACAAGAGCCGCGCGACAAAACAAGAGCCGCGGGCGACAATTTTTTTGTCGCACGACATTTTCGCCGTTTCGCGGATCTTTTCAAAGATTCGCGAATTTTTCGGCGAAGCGAAACGGAACAGATTCGCTCATCACTAAAAATAATGAAAAGTATGTAAACTGCTTCAAAGACAAGGGTCGATGTTAAATGATAAATGTTTGCTCAAAAGTGTTTAATCAATTTGAAACTGTTAAATCTATAGTTTCTTGTCTTAGTAGATCATTAATTTTAAAATGTTTTTGTGTGTTTTAGGAGTTCTCTCAAGGACAACCTTTCAACAACTGGGTAACATAACCCTACTTTCTTAAACAAACTTTGATGTTATTGGTGATAGAATAAAGAAAGGGAATGTGAAGAAAGGTTGTATATTTGATGATTACATGTGTTTAGAGAGAAAACTTTAAAACAGTTAGAAGTATACTTTTAAAAAAATACCAAAACAAAGGACAAAAAGGAGAAATAATTATTTTTAACATTTGATTTAGTCTTAGTCAGGAACTCAGCATTTTCTACAGTTATTGCTTATATTCAAATGAAAGTAAATTTATTAACAATTAATTGAAATGATTTCTGTAGTTTTTCACTAAAATTACATTTTTCATGTGCCTTGGAAAGAATAAAAACATCTACATAAATTCAAATGTACAAGTTGTACCAATAAAGTTATGGTGATAAGCTTATTATTATTAGTAGAAGTAGTAGATTAGCAAATCTGTCCCATTTTACTTCGCAGAAAAATTTGCAAATCTTTCAAAAGATTTTTTTTTTGGCGCAACACAATTCTTTTGATGAGACAGACAATTATTTTTTGTGTGAGACAATTCTTTTGATGAGAGAGACAATTATTTTTTGACACAAGACAGTTCTTTTCATGAGAACAATTCTTTTTGTTTGCAGTCACGTCAAAATTGTCACAATCGTGTGAAAAAAGTCACGCGCATCAAAATGCAACTTCTTTGAATTTGTCGCACAAAAAAAAAACCAGTGTTGAAAAATCAAAACCTCTAAACTTTTGAAACAAAAAAAGGATCCTCAGGGAAGGGAAGAGACATTTACATGTAGAAGTCAATACTTCTACATGGACTCGGTAAGTTTTAGCTGGAGAATTGTCAGATTTTAGCCATTTTGTCACACAGTGACCGATTTATCAAAGTACAAATTTCAGATGTTTCTAAGTACAAAAATTTGTATTAATCATGATAATTTCTGATGTGCATAAATTGCACGAAAATCTGTATCGTGGCTGTATGAAAATATTGTGCTTACGATCCGAAAGTTACAAAATTTTTGTATCACAATGATCGGAAACGGCGTGAAACCCCTTCTGACTTTGGAACTTCAATGCATGATTTTGGAAGCTTCCCATAGGGCTCAATAGCACTCTGCAGCTCCAACCTGGCCAAAAGATATCACGATATCAAGCACCAACATTCAAACAAACTTGAATAAATTCCGAAACTTTCGTTATCGTTGCACAAAGTACAAAAGTACGATTTTCGTGCAATAATGAACATATCACAATGAAAATTAAAGTGTACCACAGTAAAATTTTTCTGATCCTTATTCATTTCTTTAGAGTTTTTAGAGGTTTGTTTATCCATGGGTGAAAGTAAGAATTCACCATTTGATAAATACACCTAAAATTCCACAGAAATGAATGAAGAGTAGTGATGAGAGTATCTGTCCATGAAAAATTCATGTAACACATTTGTAGCATGAATTATTTTGTCGCCCGCATCTATTTTTTTCTTGCCCATGTCTATTTTTTGAGGCCTGCATCTATTTTGACGCGGCCGTGCCCAATTTTGCCATGACCGTGCCCTATTTTGCCACCTTTTTTTATGCAACTGAGCCCAACTTGATGCAGGCGCAGCCTTTTTTGACGTGACTGTGCCCAATTTGACACGCAACAAAAAAAAAATTGCTCATCACTAATGAAATGTTGTGGAATTTTACTTGGTGAGCTTTAATTTTTACACTTTGATAAATCTGCCCAAAAATGTAACACCAGTTTTTAAGAGAAAGAAACAGCTTTTTCAAGTTGTTTGAATTTGTAGGACTAAGTAATGTGTTTACTATTCATAACTAGCTAATTTATATGTCAGTAATGTATATCTGAAAGAACTGAAAGATTACCAAACTATCTTCATTGAAATATCTACTGTATTTTATATTGCTTTCTGAAAGTTAGTCTTTTTGAAATACTATGTCTCAAGTAATAAAGCATGAGAGTCAATGTCTCTTACCATTTTGTTCTTGCTAAATTGTTTTTTTCTTTTTTTCATGTATAGAAATAGACATGAATAGTATAATATGGTCTATTTTAATAGATGTAAATGGCCCCAAGACCTTCCCTAACAGAAAACGAGTTAATTAGAATTCAATACAATTTAAGTGTAACACAAGGCAATGATAAACTCATTCTGTTTTGTCAGGCAAACTTTATTTGAGTTTATAGTTCACCAGGAAATCATACATCTCAGATGTGATAAAATTCTTGTCAATGAACCTCTCCTTGGTTTTGGAAAAAAATCCTCATTAACTTCATTTTTGATACTTCAGAAAATATATCTAGCTATTAATTAATGGCATAAACATTATTATACAGTCATACCGAACTACTTACAGCTAAAATTAAAAAGAAAAGTTGAACTGATAACAAAACAATAGGTGAATTCAAACAAAAGATACCAATTACGCAATACCCCACTGATTTTGTGTATTCATTTTAAGTATTAATTAACAATACTACAAAACCCTGAAAAACTCACACACAGACACCACCTGCGTTCATCTGAAATCCTTAACTCCCCTATAAAGGAAGTCCAGATTAGGATACCCTGGACTTCTGCTGCCAGGTTAAATTACAGTGAGCAGTGTTCCCCAATAAAGTAAAAGTGCAAAGAAAACCACTTGAATGTTCAGAACTGGAAACAAACTACCTTGTAAATAAACTGCAACAGCCTGGTTTCCAACAAACCAACCAACAGCAATTCCACCAAGAAAAGGCAAGAGAAGCACTAGTGAATCACAAGCTGCCAAAGAGCACATAGATACTTATCATACCCACCAAATCAGTATAAAGAGGCAGCTCATAAGTATGAACTTCCTCACCCGTGGCACAAGTATCTGCATTATAATTTGGAAGAAATTCTGCCAAGTATTCTTCTTTAAAGCTTCTTTAATCCCTTTGGTGCTCAGTGACAGTCTTATTTTTAAAACCCTCCCTATCATCATTATCTGATATGTTAAAACTAGCAGAAGTACAAGGTACTGAACTTGCTACAAAGTCACCTTCCTGACCAGGAACACTGTATTTAACAATGTCTGCAATTTGTCTTGCAGGATCCTAAAGACCACATGCATCGATCCTGATGCCTAGGGAAGACAGTACTTTCAAATGACCCTCAGTCTGCCAAGGGTCCTGGCAACAAAATACTTGCAGATGTAAAACTTAAGTATTAAAGAGGAAAAGACATAAAGGTTCAGCTTTATGCAACTGCAGTGTGCAAGGGAAGTTGCATTTGGCACAATTGCCTCTGATGCATCATATTGTGCACGATTGCACTTCATTGATGTGACATAACTATGTTAAAATATTTCCAGATTATCACAATGTTGTCATTTCCAGCATTTTAAATAATCAGAAAGCATCAAAATTACACCTGCACCTTGGTTTTTATGCGTAAATACGCTGCACATATTTATGCAGTCATCGTCCAGTTGGCAGTAGCTCCAGGGTTGCCCTGCGTAATTAGGTCTACTTGCTTAAGATTTGACACAGGAGGTGGGCTGTCCTCGCAGCGAAGTACATTTATTAAATGCCTTTAATTTATGCAATGACTGTGTCCATTATCTATACGTGGTCCATGTGGCAATTTAAAGTAAATAAGTATCATATAGAAAAAAGAGAAGGCAGGTTGGTCATCATGAAACCATGACAAAAAGCAGTGTGTGCGTAGGTGTCTCATGCAGTGAGGTAGCGGGTTCACTAGTTTATGGAGTTCCCATAAGCCTGTATAATATGATACATTATTATAAAGGGTAGCAATTTCAAATTCAAAGATCCTGTTAGAAATAACTCGGTTTATTATTTTCGCCAATGTGGACACATTCAAAGATTCCATTTAGACGCTATTGCTAAGTGAATGGATGTGAGTTTTTGATTGGCTAAAGTCTGAGATTTTTTTGTGCATTTTGTGGAAGAATTTCCCTAATAGCATAGTTGTGAGTTCCAAAGGTTCCAAGGTTGGCTACCTGCCCCTAAACAGGGTGAATGTTAGGGCAGTCACAAACATGCTAAGGTCCCCACTGCTTCACATTTCTCCAACAGGTTGGGGGGTGATCAAGGAAGAGTTTGCTGTTCTTTTACCAGTTACTCAGCCAGTTGGCCTAAGAAATAAGATGCAGGAGAATTGTGTCCCATTTTTCCATATATTGATGTCTAGTTTGAGGGCTATCCAAGTTAATAGTAAAAATATTGTAGCTAAAACTTCAAGTGCTGTGGGGTGATTTTGCTTGGCATAAGTTGCATATGGCTGTAAGAAATGGTGAATTTGAAGGTATTCATATTGTCTGAGATTAGCCTGTGGTGCCTTATCCTTTAGTGTCTAAATGACAGCATTGTATGATTCCAAGGGTTTAACATATCTCAAACAGTGTATAATTTGGTTTCTGCCCATTTAATGTAAAAGGGCATTCAAATTGCAGTGGCTTTAGACAAGATGAATGAATTGGACTATGTCCATTTTTAATGACCACTACAAATCTCTAACAATGAGTCCAATGAAAAAACAGCAACAAAAATAATAATCTAAAATAAAAGTCTAAAATGGAGAATGCCAAGTGGGCAAAATGGTAACCAATGGCGAACATGCATTTTTTAGTGATGAGCGAATTTTTTCGCCAGGCATGGATTTGCAGGGAATTTCCGCATTTCGCGCCATTGGTGAATTGTTTTATTGAAACTTCCATGAAAATCCACCACAAAAATTTGTTGCGCAAATTTTTTTTTGTTGCTCGTCAAATTGAGCGCGTCAAAATTGGGCACGGTCACGTCAAAATAAGGGCATGGTCACGACGGAAAAACAAGGGTGACAAAAAAAATAGCCGCGGCGACACAAAATAGACGACGCGTTTTGCGAATTTTATGGCGAACCGAAACGGGATAGATTCGCTCATCACTAGCATTTATGTTTAAATGTGATGTTTTGGTATGTTAAAAAATAGTCCATTCTTTTCATCTTTTCATTTTTATTGTTTTTGATTTATTTGTCTAATTCTTCTGCCTGTTGCAAATGGCTGTCACTACATTATATTACAAATTAATGTAACGGGGAATTACCCCATTAAGAATACAAGGGTGTCCCAAAAATTGTTTGCACTATATAGACATGGATTTTTCTTTTCATAATGCTATGTTGATATACTTATAAATATAAAGTACCTCAACGATATGTATAGATTGTTCTTTAGAGATGTGTGAGTAATGTAAGTGAGAAGATGTAATCAATAAGAAGGTCCCAACTCACCTGCCCATGCACAATCGCAAACATAGAGAGAGGTAAAGCCTTATGCACAAAATAAGATCCAACTGTATTTATAATGTGTTAATAAATGAGGCCTTAGTCATAAAGGTGCACAGTTTCCCCTGCTGTATGTATTTCGGCCACTTTAAAAAAGAACAAAAACCATGGGCAAAAAGTAATAGGTCTGGGGAGGTTTCCCTACCCCATTTCAAACTGTAGCAGTGCACCACTCCAATACTGCCCTGTTTTCATAACCTGTTTAAAAGAAGAATAGCAGCACAGTGGGGTTGGGGTGGGACAGTTGCGCAGGTTGAAGTGCAAACAATAATTTCTATTGTAGCTAAGAATTTTCACTGAAGCATAACTCTAAGCACTTTTTGTTCTTCCAATCTTTTTGTTCTAACCATCTGAACTTAATTAATTTGTTCTTTCAAGGATAACATTAATGATTTCCTACATTTTAATCATTGTAAATGAAAGAAGTCTGTATTTCTAAGTATGCAAGTATGCTATAGAAACAAGATCTTTGGAAGACGGTGGAAATGTCTTTGACCTATTCTATTCATGTATGGCAGAACAATTTTTGAAGTGTTCAAATCTCTTCACAGCTAGCTATTCATTTTTTTTCCAGGTTTGTAGAAAAAGGAAGGTTAATGCACGTGTTCGATATAATATATCTTAATTGGAACAGACAGGACCCAATATGGTAGCAATTCTGTGCGTTCAGAAAATGTTAGTTGTAATGCCAAAGCTAAAATGAGAAAGAAGATTACCCTTTTGTATTTTCTGCATGGTATCTGTTATGAAGATGTATTTCGTTTTTTTAGATTGTTCTTTCAGCTGGTTCTCTACTTTCTGTAAATGGTCTGCAATTCTCACATTGTTAGAATGTTAAATGTATTGTGTAAACTCATATACCATGATTGTGCTGCAAAATCATTTCTTTTGCTTCTGTTTTTTTTCTGCAAGTATGAATATAAATGCCAATTTTCTACAACTAGATTTCCAGCTTAAATTTGACAATTTGGATCATTTTCTTTTAAAGTACTGTGGGACCGATAAAAACTGGCTTCCAGAATGCATTGATTGGCTAGCAAATCAAATAATTCAATCTTCTGTGACAAACAACATCAAAAAGAAATTATTCACTTATTTCTACCAATTTTAGTCCTTCAGAGTTTGGAATTCCCCAGATACTGTACATCTTAAACCTTTGCTTAATACAGAGTGCCCAAAAGCCATTTTCTAATGTATATTTTAATTATATTATATTTTTGCAAATGTGTCATAATTATGATATTTTTACAAAAAACATTTCTACTTGTCTCTTCTGCAAATTAATAAATCCAAATATAGAAGGTTATACAGTATTATAAAAGTAAAGACATAAACTCAGTGATACTTAGATGATAAATGAAGCAAAAAAATAGTGGCACTGAGAAGTAGATTGGTTAAACAACTATGCTAGACTATGTAATGCTTTGTGTGTGCATGTAATGTACAGAATGATCTTAGATAGGGATGAGCGAATGTTTTTGGCTCTGTAGTAATAAAACAGTACATAGTAGCGGAATATGTTAGCGCTTTATAAATAAATGTTAATAATAATAATAATAATAATAGTAATTGATCCCAACTAAGATATAAGTAATCCTTATTGGATGCAAAACAATCCTATTGGGTTTAATTAATGTTTTATTGATTTTTTTGTAGACTTAAGGTATGTAGATCCAAATTACGGAAAGACGCCTTATCCGGAATACCCTTGGTCCTGAGCATTCTGGATAACAGGTCCTATATCTGTATGTATATATTTTATATGTATTATATTTGTTTTGGTTTATAAGGGCCCTTTTGTAATGCTGACAAAGATTCACAAAAAAACTATATATATATATATATAATTGAACATTCATTTTGGCTTATAAAATGAACAACCTGTCTGCTGAACAGATTCAGTTTAGTTGATTTTGCAGAACTGAAAATATTAATACCGTGATAACAATGGAGCATGTAATATTATCCCCAAGTGCTATATTTAATACCGACAACAATAAAATTGTAAACATAATTCTTTTAATAATGCAGCTGTAATGTATCTCCCTTCCTATTAAAATTCACTAATTGATGTGCCAAGTACGCTAAGTATTAAGTTCAAAGAAAATAAATGCAGTACATGGGTTCTGTCTGATTTTACACAAGAAATTGTTTCAAAAAAGGATTTAAATATCAGAGAGGCTCCTCTTGTCTCCTTTTTAAATGCTGATTTACAAATGTTCAAGCAGTATGGAATTACACAAAAGGAATGCAGCAAGGTTTAGGTATAAGAAATGCTAATCTTTTGGACTCCAGCCTGAGAGAATCATGTTGTACCTCAAAGGATCTGCATTCAGAGAATTCAACTGTTTTATGCCAGAACCTTTGAGCAACTTCTTCTAAACACACAATACAGGCATAAATATAAATACTCCCCCTACACACACAAAAGTACAAATGAACACAAAGTATGTGAAAATTCATCATCAGGAAGGACCGACACAGGTTTTCGGACTACTTTATGTTCTGTTTGGGGCGGGGGGGGGGGCAGAGTTACTTGCAGCAGTTCAGGTGTTCTGGCTATATATGAAGCAAACTGCCCCAAATCTATTTTAATCTGATTTGTGCCTGATTTTCATTGAAACAGCAAAAAAATCAAGTAGCACACTGAAGTTCCAAGCCGTGTAAAAAAGTGTTTTATTTACCCAAGTACATACAAAAAAACAAGAGCAATGTTTCAGGCCCCTCCGGACCCTTTCTCAAGGTCTGGAGGGCCCAAAACGTTGCTTTTTTTTTCTTTGTACTTGGGCAAATAAAACACTTTTTTACACGGCTTGGAACTTCAGTGTGCTACTCGGTTTTTTTGCTGTTGGATATTGACCCCCATGCAAGGTGAGCTTCTTCCAGTATTTGCACCTGATACCCATTTGGGTAAGTCGAGCTCCCCAATACTGCTATTGATTTTCATTGGAACAACATAACAGGAAAAGTAGATGTGTGCTATGTTAAAATGACAGAGAGAGAAGGCAAGGAGGTAAATATGACCAATGTAGCACCATGCTCTGTAACACAGTTAAACAGTAAATACAAATTTCAAATATTCACATCTGTCTCCATAAAGGAATTTTAATTTGTTAATGTGCCACATGCATCAACTGCTTTAAGTGTAACCAATTTATGATATTACTGCTGACATGCAGTCTTAAATTAAAATCACGTTAATGGATTTAATGGGATTTAATGACCCCTAATCCTAGCCCCACTCCTAGCCCTACCCCTAATCCTAGCCCCACTACACTTACTACAAACTACATACTTGTTTCAGTGAACGGCACCGCCATCTTTAAAAAGGGATGCCCATACCCTTTCCCTTCACATCTCTACTACACATGCGTCCCCCATCTGCTCCCCTAGCTGTAGCTAGTAGCTGATCCCAGACTACACAGAAAGCAGCCTCTGCACCACCTGTCACCCTCCCTGCATCAATGTCCGGCGGCTCACACTCACAAACAGCCCCCCCCCCGCTTTGCTCCGCTCCAATCCCTGCACCTTTGAAGTCCTTGGCGACACCCCCCCGCCCCCCCTGCTTTGCTCTGCTCCGCTCCACTACAATCCCTGGAGTCTGCGTCCAGCAGTACCAAAAGTCACCCCCCCCTCGCCCGCTCACAGCTCCCCCCAGCACTCGCCTGTGCCATAGCAACCGGACGCTTGCCGGTCAGCCAGAAGGGAAGCACACCTGCTGCTTGTGCCACCTACAGTCCTGGCTTCTGATCATCTGAACGATGGGGATTTGGGGAGACTTAAGGGCACTATTGAGACAACTGAAGGTATGCCTGCAGCTTGAGATTAACTCTTTGGTAGCCTTTCCTTCTCCTTTAATGATTGCTATCCATAATCCTAATTAGCATTTGGATTCTGATACTGGGTCAAATTTTTGATGTTTGATTTGACATTTTTGTAAATGTTTTCTTTTTATCCCTAGTATTTAATGTAATAGCGACATGTTGCTATGTGATAGTGACAAGTTGCTATCAAGGACACACTTTTGTCAATATAACTAAAACAAATTAGGGTGGTGTTAATTCTTTAGCACAATGTACACTCCTGATTCAGCTTCCCTCTAGGTCTTACACTTGAAGACCAACAAGTTTAACTGAATAATCCCAAGACCCTTGATCTGCAATGTCACAATGGGCAGGGGTCAGCGGGATCATCTGATAGGCTAGACCACTGTTTAAATTAATACTACAGCTTCGGTAATTTGTTGACACCCCAGCCCATTATGACCAACAGAACTTTCTCTGATGCAACTACTTTATTAGCATTTTAAGTCTCTGAGGTCAAAAGTAATGCAGTCCTGGCAACATTTTAGTCATGTAGTGTCACATACTGTATATTAGTTACTGTTACGGCAATTCCCAAAGATAACTTTTATCACCTATGTTATTGTCGTTAGTCTTTTTTTTAGTTCCTTTTTTAACTGATCTCTAGTCCTACATATAATTAGTGACCCGAGTTCTGTTTTTTTCCTGAATTGTTCTGGAAATCCTTACTTCCAAGAAAGGATTACAGGTGCATAATGTATGCCAAAGTGTGTCTGCGCAAGAGAATGCTGGATAGACCAGAGACTGTGTTATTTCCTTGCACATCTGATAATATTTACTTTTCCCTCTCTAATATAAATATTAAATCCTAAAATGAGTTATTTAAATTACATTTAATTATAGACTGTTTTGCATTACAAATGCAGCTGAAATGGAATTAAAGCCACTGTTTAAATGTAGGAGTCAACTCCAAAGTTTAGCTAGCTCTTGGAGTTAAATACTTTATGCAGAGCTCCTTGTATGTGGTAATTACCCCCTACAGTTTGATACAGTAAATGACTGGACATATAAGAGAAAAATGATTTTCCAACCGACTCTTTGAAATAACATTATGAAAGTACATTTGTCATGTCGTTAAAAATGCATTTGCTTCTGACATAATGGAAATATGGCTAAGGGTATACTAAGTGTATCATTTGAGAGACTGAATACATTTTGGCAAATTAAGAACCTGTATTTCTGTTTTAGAACTACAGCACTATTTTAAATCTAGTTTATTGAAGCTTTCTGTTTGTTGGTTATAAAGACAGTATAAGTGAGTGTGTGTCAACTAAGTGACACAGTGATCAGGTTTTAGTTATCAGGTTAAAGCTACACAATACACTGCAGGCTTTGAATTCAATCCAAATCAAATTGCTAAGATGGTGAAATACTTGGTCTCAATGAAAAATATCCCTAAAAGTCCACTAGTGCAGTAAAAGGTTCTTTACAATCCATGCAAAATTCAGATAGGCTCATTACCAGGCATGCCCAGGCTACCTGCCATGTTTAATGGCAGTTTGGGAACGTCCATCTGGCTTACATTAGAAGAATCTAGTCCATAAATAGGTACTGAAGTAGTTATTGTTTAGGCAATTTATTCCTGCTAACATTAAGAACGTAGGTTCCTTAGTAAAAGTTCAGCAATAAAACAGACCCAGATTGTCTATAAAATCTGGAATTTTGGGGTTTCATGAATAAAATCAGATGCAAACTTTGTTTGATTAAAAAAAAAAAAATCACTCAAAAACATGATCTGGGTGTAAGATTTATGCTATGAATCCGGGCAAAACAATATACTAACCAAGCACTCTTATGTGTATTACAAGACTCTATAGAAGATTTCTGTAAATGAGTGCATTGCACAGTGTGCAACATGTAATTTTGCCATGTTTTTACCCAACGTGCAGAATTTTATTCTCATAAATCCAACATAATAGTGGCCAAGATATGGCATTGTGCAATAGCAGATGATGCACCTGGTACATTTAAATGTGTCCAATTGCACTTGTACTTTAGAGGTAGCAGTAGCTCCATAACTCACCTGTATCACACTATGGGGGCAATTTATCAAAATTTGAGTTGATCTTTTTTTCACAATTCAATAAAAAACGCAGTGAAAATATATAAATGTGACTATACTTGAGAACCACAAATAGTTGGTATTTATTAAAGAAAAAAATCATTAAAAAGTTGCCAGAAAAAACTATGCAAGTAAAAGCTGCTGAGGTTCAATAGAAGTTAATGGGAATTGCCTATAAAAACCTTATTTAATTATTTATTTTCCTAGTTACTAAAGCATTCAAGTTTTCTAGCTTTGAAAACAAATAGAATAATGTGATTCATGGCGTTGGGACAAAACTCGTGCGGGAATATTCTGTTTCTGCATTCAAGAAGAAAAGTCACACAAGTTTTGTTGCAGTTATTTTTTTGACATCTCAAAAAGGTCTGTATGTCTATCTACAAATGGCACTCCTGCACATTACAAATGTATAAACAAGGATTTTACAAGCTATATATATATATATATATATATATATATATATAGAAAATAATCATCTGTGGCCAGCACACCCTGCAATAAAATTTTTTTTGATGAAACATTGAAGGGTGTGCTGGCCACAGATGATTATTTTCTATGCATACATAATTTTGGCTAAGCACCCCGCAGAATATTGAGCCTTGGAGTGCGGACACCATTTGGATTGATATATATATATATATAAGAGTTCAAAGTGATCAGCACTCACGAAAAAGTAATTACCGGGCACCTGGGTGCAGTCCTCCTCTGTATAGATAGTAAACAAAAAATGGATCGCATCACTCAGGACTTATGAAGAAAATATTCCATCGTTTATTAAAGTGAATAACACAGGAACTGACGTTTCGGCCACAACAGCGGCCTTTCTCAAAGTTGAGAAAGGCCGCTGTTGTGGCCGAAACGTCAGTTCCTGTGTTATTCACTTTAATAAACGATGGAATATTTTCTTCATAACACAGGAACTGACGTTTCGGCCACAACAGCGGCCTTTCTCAAAGTTGAGAAAGGCCGCTGTTGTGGCCGAAACGTCAGTTCCTGTGTTATTCACTTTAATAAACGATGGAATATTTTCTTGATAAGTCCTGAGTGATGCGATCCATTTTTTGTTTACTATATATATATATAAGTATAACCTTTTATAAAGCACTACTGGGATACATGGCACTGTAGAATGTTACAATATAGAGTACACACAGGGAAGAAAATAGAAATAAGTATAAATACACAGAGATTAAGTAGCATGTGGTAAGTGACACAGTAGGAAGGAAGTCCCTGTCCTGTAGAGTTTATAATCTAAGTGACATGATAAGAGATTATAAGAGATTAAAAGTTCATACAAAATAAATATGTTTTCTAAATGTGTTACTGTTGATTTTGAGTAATCCTAAACGTACAGCAACACTGGTGCAATAACACTGTAGAATTCATCATGCTAACATAAAATGTGTAGAATGTAAAAATTGCTCACCTTTTACTCTCATTAAAAAAGCCTCTTGATCTTTTTTTTTGCATCCAACAGGTATAATAATAATAATAATATTATTATTATTTTGGTTAGTGACAAAAAATAAATTATTTCCATGACTTTTAGAATGTAAGCTTTTGCGAGCTTACATCCATTTTTTGTAAATTGTACATGTCAATGTTTTGTTTTTTGTACCTCTTTATTCTGTACAGTGCTGTGCGAATGGATGGCGCTATATAAATAATAATAATGACTTAAAGCTGAAATAAAACAAACCACATTTATTATTTTATTATTTTTTTCTAAATCAAGGAATACTGCATTTTACCATATTTAGCACTAGGAGGAGTACTGTTCTCATTTATAGCAGAGCTGCTATGTTAATACTGTAGATGCATGACACAAACTGCCTGCACTGCAGAGCATATAAAAAGTGACAGAACAGTTCTTTCATGAGGAATAGGTTTCCTTATGATGGAGGATTTTATGGTCAATGCTCAATGATTTTGAATATTTTATATATTATTAACCCTCTATTGTATAAAAGTCATTTTTAGCACAAAAATTCTCACAAAAAATTGCTAACAGCACTGCTAAAGGTGGCCATACACCTTCAGATCTGCTCGCTTGGCGATGTCGCCAAGCAAGCAGATCTTCTCCCAATATCCCCTGTAGATATTCGAATTTTAGATAGAATCTGTATAAAAGGTTATAGTCAAATAAGTTTAGAACTGGACACTGGTATAGAACAGATGACAAAACAGCTGAGGGTTGAAGGTCAAGGTATAGGCACAGAAAAAGAAAATGCAGCTGTTGTCCTTGGTTAATGACATTCTTAGTTAAGATGTCACAAATAGCCCTAAAAACACACCCACTGCATTGCACCCACTACACTGTGCTGACAAAACAGATATACCTTTTTTGGGCTATTACGCTGATGC
The DNA here is from genome assembly GCF_000004195.4 of Xenopus tropicalis. Taxonomy (NCBI): domain Eukaryota; kingdom Metazoa; phylum Chordata; class Amphibia; order Anura; family Pipidae; genus Xenopus; species Xenopus tropicalis. The sequence continues at coordinate 128,868,880 of NC_030678.2, read as the reverse complement.
TAGGAACAGTTTTACTAAAGGATAGGACAGTTATGCAAAACCAAGGATGATGATTGGATGCCACAGGATCTACCCCATGGAAGAAGAAAGGGTTAAATAGTAACATGCTGTATTGTTAGATGTTCCCTCACATCCTCACGAGCTTTCAGGACGTATGAGCTATTCTTTAATACTCTGTATTATGTATACCTCTAATAAAGCTGGCTGGTTAATATCCTGAGTGAATCTGAATGGTTCTAGTCAGGCCCAGGGGGAGCTTCGGGGCCAGACTCGATTTGAGTAAGCATTTATTCAAGTCTAAGAGTAACTTACTCATTGTGGGCGAGAATCTTATATCCCTGGAGGATTATAGGAGTATAATTACGACATCCCCCACCTACGGGTGGGGGATATTGGGTGAATCCAGGCTAATTCAACGAGCTCATGCGGTCCCCGATCCGACTACATTTTTTAACCTGTCTGATCGATATCTGGCCGATTTCAGGCCAGATATTGGTCGGGCAGGCCGGTCGTTGGTGCCCCTACATGGGCCGATTAGCTGCCGAATCGGTCTAAGGGACCAATATCGGCACCTAAAATCGGCCTGTGTATGGCCACCTTGATGCAAACCTTCACAGACACACAGAATGTCAATCTGAATAATACCCTTGTTAAATAAACTCTAACTCCTGTTGTCAACTATTACAAGAGAATTAAGAAAACAAGTAAAAAATTATCTGAATGAAACAAACACAACAATAGAAACCTGATAATTCCTTTTCAGAATCATGGCATTGGGAAGCCAAGAAAGTCTTTCAAATCAAGTTCAAGCCAATGGTAACACACAAAATGGGGTGATATTGAACACTTTTAAATGCAAATCTAAGGGTTCTTGCGCCTATACATGCTCCTTAAACTTGCACTTAGTATCTGTGCCATGGTTCAGCCTGCTTTGATTAATTGCCTGCAAGTCTGTGTAAATAAGGCTTAGAATTTTAGGAGGAGTTATTGCTAGAACTGCAAAATCATGTCCCTTAATTGGCACACATTTTGTTAGACTGAATGCTGGAATTCGATGAAAAAAGACCTGGATTTTGTGTAAAAAACATGGTTTATCTTTTGCACTTTGCACATTGCTTTGTTACAGTAAATGAGCCATATTATCATATAAAACTTATTAGGCAGATTTATTCTTAAGAAAAAACTTTTCTTACTTTTAATGTTTCTTCTTTGCCCTCAGCACTGTGTATTTCAGTGAATGGGGGATTTTGCACCTAGCAATAATAAATGCACCTAGCAATCATTTCTAAAACAGATATGAAACAGCAGGATTTTCTCATTATCATTTTAATATACCACCAGCATGCAAAATTATAGCATTTGTTCATCACTGACATCAGTTCCTGACCCACAGATCGTTTGGTTTTATTTAAAGGGGGTTTTATTCAGTACAAGGTATCTATGTAACCCGAACGTTGATATTTTACTAATAAAAAGTCCCGTGAGTGCTGTGGTATCTCTACTTATTTGCACTTCACCCATTCACCAGACACCCAGGCCAGGTTGAAGTCATGCTAGAACTGTATGAAAAAAGTGGCAAATTGCATCTGAAATTTAACTTTGCACACTTCATGTGTGTGTTTGTAAATGAGCCTTATAGTAGTCAATTTCATCCCTGCAGCTTGTGGCCAATACAGCTGCCACTATTTAGAGTACACGGGCATATATTACTGCTATTTGTTTATTATGGTTATTTATAGCAATATCATTGTTATTGAATGATTTTTGTTTCCATTTATGTCCCTATCCCACCTTATCCTAATGATTCAGTAGATTCCTCCTCACTCAGACCAACTTAATGGAGTGTGGGAAGGTTTATCTGTATGTCAAACTGCACATTACCTAAGTGTAACACATAGTTAAGTCAGATCACAACATCAATTTCATCAATAAAATCAGCAATGTATATAATTTGTAAAATATACACCATATAGCATGCAAAAGTAGCAAAGGAAAAAAAAATCCAGTGGCTCAGTCAGGGTTGTTTTTTGCTGAGAATGAAAAACACCCTGTTAATTGGGGTATGTTATATAGGGGTCATTTACTATGGGCAGTACAAAGTGTAATATGCAAACATCAGGTTCAAGTCACCATATTCCTTTCAACTGCTCTCATTCAGATGCCTGAGTTAGGGAGCGCTAGCAGGTGCAGACTGAGCCTTATGGAAGGCAGCATGGATAGGGCCATGCTCTGCACCTTGTGCTGATTTTATTATCCTCTGCAGTATAGGGCACAGACATAACAGCATGTTTAATGCTCATTAGTTCTCTTGCACTTGCATCCAGTGTATCAGTAAATATCCCCTTAAAATTGTCCAGATGTAGTAGCCTATAGAACTATATATGGGCAGTTTTAAAAGTGGAAAAAATAGTTACACCAGCACACCCTTACCTCCTCCAACAAGTTAGCTACTTGGTGCATGACCCAGAGAGTCGGCCCTCCCAGCAAAGTCCAGTAGAAATTATTTCAGCCGGCACAACAAGTAAAGTGCAAGCGGGGCATAACCCCTGCGTGTTTATTCCAAAAAGCAACGTTTCGTGGGCCTGACAAAGGGGTACAAGTAAACATCTTGTTGGTTGTTATGGGTTACTGCACCTGGGCAAACTTAGTACCTTGGTGCTTATGGCCATAGAAGTCATATTAACACTAAACTGTGGATGCTGATTAGAACTTCTCAAAGGTGAACACCTCATGTAGACATTATTTGCATGAAAAAACATGGGGTCTGTAAGTTCTGCATCTCTGCCTAGTGTTTTTTATGTTATGCTATGTATTTCTACTCTCTTATTTTTTCCTTATTCAACCTTTAATTATATCTCTTAAACATATGTACATATTAAAAAAAAATCAGTTCCAAAGAGTTATTGCAGCATGTAAGTTTGCACACATACAAAGACACAGAGGAACATGAACATGTTGTTCGTCAGTTCAGTAAATAGATTATTCAACCTTATGATTTCCATGTGTAATACAGTGAACACAGTGAAGAGTATAAAATGGAAATTTACATTTAAGCTTTTACCGGTTACCTCACGAGAGATATTGACATAAAAATAGAATACACTGCCCATTACCATGGAAACTAAACTCAAGGTCGGAGCTCATCCATTAAAAAAGGAAAAGGAGTGAAGGAGAGAGAAAGCTAAGGTTGCAAGGTTGCTAGATTTCATATTATGTTAGCCCAAAAAGGAAAAGTGCCAGACTATCTACCTATACCCAGCAGATATTCACTTTTACCAGTGCCGCGCTGTATATCCATCCAAGTCAACATTTCCTTTCAAATATTAAGCATTTGGTATATAATTCAGCCACTTTAACATTCACAGAAGATAAGGAAGTACGGAGGGGCTCAATGAGGAATTGTCAGTATTGGAAATTAACTTGCTGGGACAGCTAGCATTGCCAAGCTACTGTATTCTCATGTAGAATAAATATATACTAGTGATGGGCGAAATGTTTCGCTAGGCATGGATTCGCGGCGAATTTCCGCGTTTCTCCATTGTCGGATTGTTTCGCGAAACGGATGAAAAAATTGCCGCACAAAAAATACCCGTGCCACAAAAGAATAGCCATGGGCGACGATTTTTTTTGCCGTGCAACATTTTTGCCGTTTCATGAATTTTTCGCCGTTTCGTGGATCTTTTGAAAGATTTGCAAATTTTTCGGCGAAGCGAAGTGAAACGGGACAGATTTACTCATCACTAATACTTACCTATACAAGTCTATGAAATAGTTAAGGATGGCCATTTTGACCCCATAATAACATTTTACCCATGACGTCTGAATGTACTCAGAAATACAGTAGCAGGAAGCACCAGCAGAATTTTTCCCTGTATTAAAGGGGGATAGATTTATAGGGGGAAAGGGTTATATCCCCTCTTTACAAAGCACCAGTGAGGCCCCATCTAGAATATGCCGTGCGTTTTTGGTCTCCAATCCTATGAAATTTGGTGCATGACAATCAGGTTGCTGCTTTATAAATACATGCCCAAGAATACATGTGTGTAAAAATACTATGAGAATTAAATGTTATAACACATCAGTAGGGCAGTAGAAGGGGGAGTTCTCGAGATAAAGATAACGCATGATGCACCTAATAATGAGGATTTGGAAGGTCATACTGCCCTTTTATACAAAGCGTGATTGAGAAGACTTCATCCTGTTAACTGGAACTGTGTTTCCTCCATTTCAATTTTCTGTCTGGCAGTGTACACAAAATGATTCTTTCATGCACACTTTAAAAAAAAATATGTATAGAGACGGTTGATCTAAAATACTACAGGATTATAGGGCTCATTTACCACTGCAACTTTGTTTGAGACTTAGTATTGCAACCATTCTTTTAAGGTACTTGCATGCAAAGTCAATTATTGCTCATTGCCGGTGCATTTGTGCTACCTCCTGTTCCAAAGCATGCACAAGTGTGCTGATTGACCCAGGAGAAGACATCTGGAGCTATACTCACCTTTAATAGGTGCAACAGACTTGCACCCAAAGAATCACATGCAGGAATGCCGGAAATTAAAACAATACAGAAATTTTCAGCACATGCATCAAAAAACAAGAACTATTGTCAGGAACTGTATGGTCTAGAACCAGGGAGCTGCTGTTTACTGGCTGCTGCTTTTTCGTTATGTTGAGCCATATGTTGAGTCTCATGCATGTACTGCTGCATGAAGAATTAATTACTTTTCTCCCTGTCTCTGTTTTCCCTGACTAAAGGTGGCCATAAATGGGCTGATTCTAGCTGCCGATTTCGGACCCTTAAACCAATTCGGCAGCTTATTGGCCCGTGTATGGGCACTAACGACGAGCCTGCCCTACCGACATCTTGCCTGAAATCGGCCAGATCTCGATTGTGCAGGTTTGAAAATTAGTTGGATCAGCATAAATGCACAGGCATGCTATGTTTTGCACAATAAACCAATAGTGATGCTAATTACTCTCAGCTATCATTTAATTCAAATGGCTTTACTACTGGTTAATAACACACTGTGTTAATAACAGTATAGTATCCATTAACTTAGGGAAAGTTACTTTTAGCTTTTGCTGTATATCGTAACCGGTAGGTGCAGGCTGAAGGCCTGGGTTTCTTTAAATCAATGTCAGCACTTGCATGTAATTCATTAGAGCAGGCAGAAAGGGCACAATGGTGTATGCACTGTATATTGAATACATTTGCGTGCTTAGCAATGTGTGATTTTGTTTATAAATGAACATTTGAATGCTGCACATACCTGTAACATAAACACAGCTAGCACAGGTATAGTCCAAAGAGATGTGCCACTTTTTAGCAGCACCATTGAATAAAGACTATAGACAGTTCTAACAACACTGATTGTGATAAATTTGTAGCGCATTACAGTTTAATGAGTTACAACAACGTGAACAGGGTATTTTGCGGTTGTTTTAAATGAGATACAAATAAGCAGCAGACATTCTCCAGTAAATGTATTGTGAATTTTGCTCTTCTGTGCTATGATGCAACAATGTTTCTGATGAACTGATCATTTGGGGAGCTTTCAAAGGCAATATTAAAATGTTATATTTAAGAGTGAGCATCTAGCACAATGACTTGGCTTATGAATAAAGTAGCAAATGTTTTCAAGGAATTTTTCTTTGAAGCTAACACCATGCTAGTTTTACAAGTTTCTGTGCAAGCCTTTTATATCTCTCTTTCCCTGTAGAGAAAATGCGGGATCATTAATAAAGGCATGAGTGTAACAAGAAATGGCTGAAAGTGCTTTTCTACTTCTTTCAGAACAATGAGAGATACTTTATGGGATTTTTTTTCCCATGTCTTTTATTTTACTTCTTATATTCCCTTTTACTGTAAATTTATAGATAGTAGAATTTAAAAATAAAATACACAAAAGAATGGTATTGACACTATACAGATTAATTTAGAGAGAAAAATGTATAACTTTTTCTGCCCTAGGTTTTTATATTCATCTATCAGAGTATCTCTCTAAATATGTTGGCTGTGCGTGTTAACCCCTTCTAGAATCAACACTGTGCCAAAACAAAAAGATTAAACCTAAGGGGTTTATATAATAAATTATGCATCTAACACAAATCAGAAAACAATTAGATAGCAGCCTAACTCCATAATGGGACAAAAACTCCTTCAAATGTAGTATTTAGTAGAGAGTTGAGAAATCATCACCATTCTGATGTTTGTTGTCTAAATAAGCAGCAACAGGGTAACATTAGTCTCTAAGCATGTTGCACATCCTTATGAACAAGGTTTTGCTCCTGATGTTAGGTTATGACCAAGTACCATTCCTTATTGGTGTCTGTTTATCTCACTGACCAGTGAGTGGTCCAATAACATCTACTTTTCAATGTTATTTCATATTTTAAAAAAAGTCTCAGAAATGTATATATTAAAGCATTTAGCATGTGGAAGAGAGAGTTCCTGGTGTCTTTGAAAACCATGATCTCTTTGGATGCACTGGAGCAGAGAGAACTGTACGGGAATAGGATTGCTAGTCTTTTCTTGGCTATTAATAGTAGTACAATCAAGAGTTTATTGGTCAAATTGCTTGCCAGATGTGCCCACACAGGTACCAATGTCCATAGCATTATATTGGAAATGCAGCAAATGTAACAAAATATTAGTTGATATATGGTGTGCAATAGAGTGAAAATTGAATGCATCTAAATTAGATTCAATTAGTACATTCAAATGTAGTTCTTTTGAATACAATAACACTGTTGGCCATGTAGCTGTTTTTGCTTTACAAACAAGCTACAGTTCATGCATGCTTCCTATTCATTATGTTAGGTTAAAAAAACTGAAAGAGTGCCAGAAAGTGTCCATATTCTGGGGAGTGGAATAGAGGTGGGTGGAAAGAGTGACTACAGTTACAGTAACACAAGATATGTTAATATTTATATTGGGAAACAAGGTCCCAAAACTGGAAAATTTCCTACAAAGTACAATAAATCATATTTTGACAGCAGTGAGGGGATTAATAGCACAGAATTGGAATTCAACTATACTCCCAACAGAAGCTGAGCTAGTGGATAGAATAAGATATGTACATAGCATGGACTATATAACTGCACTAAAGCACGATACAGTACAGGACGAGGTAGATACGGGATTATATTCATGAATTTAACGTTTGTCATACATGACCTATGATGTTGGATTCTGTTACCTTTATTTTGTATTTTCATGTTATGGGCAAGTTGTTGGTTTAAAATGAAAATTAACAAAAAAAAAACCCTGCAATAGTGTAACTTGCCTTCTACTCATACAGTACTCTGCTCTATTCAATCAACTGATCAAATAACCTCATACCATTGTACTCTTGAACCTCACTAGCCACAAATTGAAAATTATAGATGTCTATCAGACATATTTCATTTGCAAAAAAATCAATACAACTTGGCATCAGGTGTTAGATATTCATTATATCAGATACCTAGAAATGGTTGCCTGGCTAAGAATTATGGGAGCTTTAGCTTAACAACAGCCAGAATAATGCAGGTCACAACCCCTTAGATGAAGAGGACATACATTTTTATCAAAAACTTAGTAAAGTCTTTAACAATGTTCCCTAATTTGCTTTGTCTCTTTTCATCTCTTTGTTCATTAGATTAGTGAGAAAACGAAATTGTGCTTTTTCAAGTGCAGTCTCTTTTAATAGGATAGTGACACACATCAGGATTTAACACTAAGAAAATATAACCATTGATTCTCAATACATTCATTCCTCATTAGACTGTGCACAATCCAGAGATTTTCTTCTTGAAGGCATAGTGAGCTCGTAGAGTAAGTGATTGTATGCGCAGCTGCTCTGGAAAATTGGGTTTCACTGTGATGCATCCTTATTATAAGTGTTTTAATATTGTAAATGTCTCCTTTGAGATGATTTAAGGCCTAATTGAAGGTGTTGTCATCCATTCATTTCATTATATGCCTCCAAGTAGGAAAAGTTATTTATTTGTCGGAATATGTGAAGATGAATACTACTTGATATACATATAAAATCACAATGGCAAGCTTTAGCACATTAACATAGTATTTATTAATTTTAAAACACTTAAATAAATGACCATATAAAAGCAGGGCTGGAACTTAGGGGTAGGCAGAAGAGGCAGCTGCCTATGGAGCAACAATGTGTATGATATGTTCCACTCCCCCTTCCCTAAATACGTTCAAGTTTCTAAAAGGTAGTGGAAAGCAGGAGTGGGAGTGGTAATATCTAATCGGTGCTTAGTGACGTAATTCCTTTTACATGACTCACTGAAACTTGTGTATTATAATAAATAATGCACCCCCTGTTTTAAAATATGAAAATATTAGAAGTCACCGTTCCATGACCTGTATAGAAGGTCATGGGTCTCTGTAATTTTAATATCCTTATATTTTACAACAAAGGTATATCACCATCGACTATATATATTGGATATAAATTGTGCAGCTATTTATGGTGCATTGGCATTGAGCATATTTATTTATTTTATTTTACTTTAATAACCATAGTTAACTAGGTTTTTTATTTTACATTTTGTATGATGTTCTCTTTTATTTCATATTCACCTTGAGACACAATTCTCTAACATTATCTTAATAAAGAGTGTGCTCTGTAAGATAACAGAAACATATTTCATTCACTATTGAACCAAAGTATAATTTTTAAAACTGTTGAGACAATAAAAACCTGCTTAATCTAGAGCACAGTATGAGGTGTGAGATTAAATTCTACAGGCAAATCTTACTTAAAAATAAGTAAATTACCTCATGGCCATCTGTGAAAGAATCAACAAACATTGGAAGGGCATCAAGTTTCAATAGAAGTGTAACTAATGGCAAAAAGCTTGTTCTATGGTAGATATTGCTGCAAAATGTATTTTGTATTGCAATAAATATAAATTTCCTAATATTAACTCTTATTTAAAATATTTGACCAGTTTCAGAGAAAATGATATCATAAGCTATATAATATCCTTAATTCATCCATCACTATATGTGTTATTGGGAAAAAGAGGAAAAAATAAAAAGCAAAAAGCCATGTCCCCCCCCCCAAAAAAAACAAACCTGCCCTGCCCAAATTGCAGTAGATGTGAAAAAGCCCTAGCTATGCTTTTTCATATATTTGTGCATGTCTCAAGATCTTTCCTCTGGGGTCAAAAGTTGTTATCTGAACAAAAAAATACTTGGCAATTTCAAGAGAACCACTGACATGTTTTAGGGCATCTTGTGCAAGGAGCTTTGAAAAGAAAACAAAAAATTATCTATCGCAAACTGATTTTTCTAACTTACATGAACATATATCCATATGGCATCATTTTTATTTATTTATATATTTTCTTTCCAGATAAAGTATGTTTTGGAACAAAATGAGAAGGATTAAGCTTTTTCTTGGTAACACATGCCATGTTTGTTTATTCTTACAAGAGAATCAAAATACAGTTAAAAAATAAATGTTTTGACCTATCAATGGAATGAATGTAGATAAGTATATATTTGAAAAAAATGTATATGTTGTATGCTATCTGTGATCAACTTTGCCAAGCTTGACTGAAAACTTATGCTATTCTCTCCTTTGTAAAAAAAAGTGGAGTCTGGTGGTTGGTGAAAGATAGAATTTGGAAAGTTTGGAGTAATACCAATTCCTGTGTTCTTATGCTTTAACAAACACTTTGATGATATAACATTCTATACAAGAATCACAAAAACACATTGCAGGGTATTTATCAACTACTAATTACTTGTGATGGAATGATGCTCCATATTTAGGTATTTTAACAATAGTGTAGTATTCTGTTAGTCACAAGCCACAGTGCAGGCTATTTATGACCATTCTGCTCTGTTCCATACAGTATGTATCATCATTTATTAAACCAGAATAGAACTGGAATAAGTAAACAAGTGACATATCATGAGCAATAAATACACAACAGCACACATAGCTTATGTAGAATAATATTGAAATGTCAGTTCAATTAAGGATAAAGGATAATAAAATAGGAAACTCAAGTGAAATGAAAAAAATGTACTCTAAAACTCTCAATAAATGAGCCTTGTACATCAAGAGATTGAATGCGGAAAAGGTGGCCTAACAGGGTTCCCTTACAGGTATATTTTTTGTCAAGAGGTTAGGAGGCTGATACCAGCAGAGGGGCTGATCCTTAGGAAGTGTTTTTCTGCAAGCTGTGCCCCATGTGGAATCAGTCTTAAGAAAAGTGAAAGAAAAGTCTATATAATGAATGCAGTTCTGGCA